>NC_055972.1:7259315-7289315 GCF_018492685.1 Alosa sapidissima | reverse complement strand
ACAAACTGTTGTGGATACTGTATGGATTATTTATTTATTTGTTTGTTTATTTCTTTATTTATTTGTAACATGTGGTGTCTACCTCCCTCCCTCCCATCAGGCATGGCAAATGAGTATGTAATGTGTGTTTCTTCAAAAGTGTGTGTGCCTGCTGGTAGATATACATAGATATTACATGCAGTCGACTAGTGGGGTCTGGATTAGCCTGGGTGTTCCCATGCTGCCTTGCGCGCGATTTGATTCACGCTGCTAAGGCAGCCTGGAGACCATGGAGCAAATTTTCGCCTGAGATAGGGAACCAATCACAGAACAGGGGGGAAAGCAAGACGATGATGAGGTATGCACAGACGCATTTGATAGACATCCGTGGCACCCAATAAACGGATCTGGGCATTTTTTTCAAATACGAGAAAATGAACGTTTGGTTCCCAGACCACGTCTCATTGAGAAGTGGTGGCGCTAGCCAGGCTAGGTCTGGATGTGGTCATGTACTAGATGATGTGTGTGTGTATATGTGTGTTTGTAGTGTGTAACGTGTGTGTGTGTCTCCAGGTGCTGGAGGATAATGACTACGGCCGCGCGGTGGGCTGGTGGGGTCTGGGCGTGGTCATGTACGAAATGATGCGTGTGTGTATATGTGTGTTTGTAGTGTGTAACGTGTGTGTGTGTGTGTGTGTCCAGGTGCTGGAGGATAATGACTACGGCCGTGCGGTGGACTGGTGGGGTCTGGGCGTGGTCATGTACGAGATGATGTGTGGCCGGCTACCCTTCTACAACCAGGACCACGAGAAGCTGTTTGAGCTCATCCTAATGGAGGACATCAAGTTTCCGCGCACCCTCTCCTCCGACGCCAAGTCCCTGCTCTCCGGACTGCTCATCAAGGACCCCAACAAGCGGTACGATTGGACACCAACACGCCAACACAGACACGCCAACACAGGCTAGGCTACAGTGAGCACACAGGCTAGGCTACAGTGAGTACACAATAAGCGGTACGATTGGACACCAACACGCCAACACAGGCTAGGCTACAGTGAGCAAACAGGCTAGGCTACAGTGAGCACACAGGCTAGGCTACAGTGAGCACACATAGGCTAGGCTACAGTGAGCACAAACGCTAGGCTACAGTGAGCACACAGGCTAGGCTACAGTGAGCACATAACATATGGGTGTTTTAGTGCTTTGTTTTCAAAACTGCCTCTAAATGAAATCTTCCCAAAGTTTTTCTTTTTTCCCTTCTTTTAATCTACATCTGTTGAAGGATGAAAAACGTCCCATGGTAACTGGTCACTGAAGGGTTTGTAGGTTCACAGTTCCAATACTATAGTTGGAGTGGACATTTTCTACATGTTAACACAGGGCACATCCTTCTGCTAGCAGTATGAATGCAAGTTTAGAAACGCTAGTGGAAGTTAGCGTAATTAGTTAAAATAATTAGGTATGCAATACACACTGGATATATAGACCCTTGTTATTGCTGGGCACAAAGTCACCTTGTACAGCTCACACAAACACAAGACACAATCACACACACACAACCACACAGATGTTCTCTTTAAAGAGCCCATATACACGGTCCCTCAGCACAGCACAACAGCGCACACGCACAAATACACACACTGTCACATATACTCTCCCACAATTCTAGAAATGACTAATATGAAAGTGTGTAATGGAGACCACACACACACACACACAAACAAATCCTCTTGCGATTTCTCTGAATTTGACAGAGTGTTGTTAAGATTGAAGGACCCTCTTCTTTTCCTACAGTATGTGTTCTCAACCAGAACAGGTGTTACAAAAACAAAGATGCACAAACTATCAGGCTTTAAATTGTTTTATGTGTTTCTTTTCCTTCTGTTTTGTGTTTTTTCCTCTTTTGTAATTATTTTTGTTTTTCATTTCTGTTTGTTTTTTTGCAGACTTGGAGGGGGTCCAGACGACGCTAAAGAAATCATGCGACACAGTTTCTTTACAGGAATCGACTGGCAAGACGTTTATGATAAGAAGGTGAGTCTTTCATGTTGCAGCTGTGCAGCCACAACAGTTGCACAAACAGCTCCATCAGTTTTTGTTCAAAAAGAAATCCCTGAATCCCTGAATGAGGTTCTTCATATTGTAAAACAAAAAAAAAACAAAAAAAAAAAAAAAAATAATAAAAAAAAAAAATATATATATATATATATATATATATATATATATATATATATATATATATATATATATATATATATATATATATATATATATATATATATATATACACACACACACACACACACACATTTAAATGTAGGGAACTAAAAAGAATGGCATGAATTTCTCCAAAGAGAGGATAACAGGAAAGGAGGAGTTGAAAACGTTGAGCATATGTCATTTGAATGCTCCTTACACTGCATATGACTTGTAAATGAAGACACTTGACTTTAACACTGCATTCAGTATATGACTTGTAAATAACAGTGTTAAACCTGGCGAGAGATCGCAAACTGTCTGTTGGTGTCATCATGCCTCTTTAGAGAAACTCTGTCATGTACAGCTATTATGTTCAATATCTTTGTCCTTCACACACACACACACACACACAAACCTCTGCTCCTGTCACCTCTGCCTGACATGTAGTGTAAGTTGTATCTGGATGTGTGTGGAGTGTGAACAGTGGCCCTGCAGGGAGACCCCAGGTCTCTGGTACCCCAGGTGAAAACAGGTGGTGTGTTGTCGCCCTATTCCCACTCTCACCCCCCCCCCACCTTCACCCCCCTTCTCCTCTTTCTCTCTTTCTCGGTATCTGCTTCCGTAGCTGATACCTCCCTTCAAGCCTCAGGTGTCATCCGAGACGGATACCAGGTATTTTGACGAGGAGTTCACGGCACAGACAATTACAATAACTCCCCCTGAAAAATGTGAGTCACGATCCTTGCCCCCACCCTGTCCTCTCTCTCTTCTCTTGCCCCCACCCTGTCCCCTCTCTCTCCTCTTGCCCCCACCCTGTCCTCTCTCTCTCCTCTTGCCCCCACCCTCTCCTCTTGCCCCCACCCTGTCCCCTCTCTCTCCTCTTGCCCCCACCCTGTCCTCTCTCTCCTCTTGCCCCCACCCTGTCCTCTTGCCCCCACCCTGTCCCCTCTCTCTCCTCTTGCCCCCACCCTGTCCTCTTGCCCCCACCCTGTCCCCTCTCTCTCCTCTTGCCCCCACCCTGTCCTCTCTCTCCTCTTGCCCCCACCCTGTCCCCTCTCTCTCCTCTTGCCCCCACCCTGTCCTCTTGCCCCCACCCTGTCCCCTCTCTCTCCTCTTGCCCCCACCCTGTCCCCTCTCTCTCCTCTTGCCCCCACCCTGTCCCCTCTCTCTTTCACTCACTCTTTGTTTGTCTGCATCATGGTCTGTTGTTTACCGTATTTTCCGGACTATAAGTCACACTTTTTTTCATAGTTTGGCTGGTCCTGCGACTCAGGTGCAACACATATATATATATTAACTATAATTAACTGATTAATTTCGATTAATTAATTTGAGAAAAAAATAACTGATTAAAAAAATTAGTGCAGATTAATCGATTCCGTATAACCTTTGACCCCGAGCCGTAAAAAGCCGTCAGTAAAAATTAGACTGTAAAATGAAGGAGAGAGAAGAAAACGTGCTGCCTGGATCATTGATTGGAACATTTACTTTTAAAAAAATGGCCTGATGGTGTTGATAAAAAATAAAGTGTTGAAAATAAAGTCCTCTGCAATGTCTGCAGCAAGGAATTTGCATATCACCGGAGTTCATCAACTCTATAGTCGCACATCAATGCAAAGAAATAAGGGTTGACTAATTTTCATTGTGTCCCCTAGGTTATATCTGTGGCCTGAAATGCCTTGTATGTGAAAAAAAAAACTTCTTCCCGAAGCACATTTGAATTTATTTCCTCAGCATATTAGGTCATATCATAGATTATTATGGCAATTATTTGAACAGTGAAAATAATAATAAGAGTTTTTGAACTTTAATGTCACTAATGCTGATTATTCCATGATTCATTTGAATTTAAATATTTAAAATACCTTCACAGCAAAAATTATATATGCGATTAATTTAGATTAATTAATCACAGAGTATGTAATTAATTAGATTAATTTTTTTAATCGATTGACAGCCCTAATTTATATATATGGTTTTTCCTCTTCATGACACATTTTTTGACTGGTGCGACTTATACTCCGGTGCGACTTATAGTCTGGAAAATACGGTACTTGGCTAATTTCAAGGCATTGTATCACTCTGTAACATAACACATTGCTGTGCTTTCTATGCTGTGCGTTTGCATACGGCTGTCATACAAAGGGCTCTGCAATCATATGACGTTGAAAAAGTAGTGATCGTAAAGAAATGACAGTGACAATATCTTTTCATTGTAACTTTATCATCATGTTATGGAAAATGAATGATCTCTTCTGTGTGTGTTGCAGTTGTTATCAACCACTGTGAGATATGGTGAACGCTTCACTGTGTGTTTCTTATCATCTCCTCTGTCTTCCACAGTTGACGAAGATGGCATGGATTGTCTGGACAACGAGCGAAGACCCCATTTCCCACAGTTCTCCTACTCTGCTAGTGGACGGGAGTGAGTTCCGCACGGCAGAGTGCCGCTGCCCATTTCCTCATGTATGGTTACCATGGCTACCACTGGACCATCAGCGCCTAACCAACCTCTTTCCTCTCTCTCTCCCTCTCTCTCTCTGTCCCCAACTCCCTGACCCTCTCATTTGAGTTGTTTCACGCACTGGGTGGACTGTAAGGGCCATGACCCAAAATGGCGGTGTATTGTCAGGCACAAGTTTGGTGTATTTTGGGCACAAGTTTGGGCTACAAGTCTCAAGCGCCTACTCACTGCTTTTTATTGCACTGGTGGACTGGCAAACTAGGGTTTAGTTTTGTCTCAGTTTATTTGTATTTTTTTTTCTCTTTGTTTTTGTTTCTGGGTTAGTAGCTTCATACAGTGAGCTGGTTTAGTTTTTCGATTTTTATTTTATTTTGTTTGTTTGGGTCAGGATTTTACAGTTAGCTTAGCTTAGCTGGCCATGATCACGGCCTTCCACGTTTTAGCGGGAAAGTGACCAGAAGGACCTGCCTTACTCTCCCCGTCTCTCTCTCTCCCTCATGGAAAGGTGAGGCACATCTGCTCTTCAGATTCACAGGAGGTTTTGCCGGGGGGCAGATAATTCTGCCCCATGAGATTACGCGCACACACACACACACACACACACACACACACACACACACACACACACACACACACACATATACCCCTCTCCCTCTGTACCAGCCCAGAGAACCGCTAACTGTGGACCAGATAGGGTTCAGGTCAGGAGCACACTCATACATACTCATATACACACACACACACACACAACCTCACTCACACACTTAGGTCTAGATTGTGTCCAGATTTGGAGCTCACACAAACACACGCATACACTAGGGACTGGATCAGACCCAGGTTGAAACTGTATCTGATCTGACCCAAAATCAGAGGGTGTCCGGGCGGAGCTCCACATCCTCCCCTCTCCTTGTCTTAGCTTAGCTGTAGCTAGTAGCCGTTAGTTTTGTAGTGTTAGACCATTTAGAAACTGCCAGAAACGGTTCGCTCAGGCTACGCAGATGAAAAAGACAACAAACAAACCAACCAACAAACAAACCTCTCTTTTCGTCTGCAATCAAACTCAAGTAACAGGTACAGCAGCTTTACTCTGGGGTCTCCCACGGCTCAACGCAGGGGCCCCACACTCATGCCACTAACTGAACATGCCTCAAAACGTCTCTGCTCGCTCTCTCGTGGACAACGGTGTCAGTAGATTAGGATTCCTACCGACGTTTTTTAGTTTTTTATTATTGTTATTTCTGCCGCCACTGACAACCACAGTCATATGGCTTAACTTTTAGGTAGTTCTGCGCTGTAGTTTCAAACGGAAAGAGAAAAGTCGTCTCTGACAGACCCTAAGTCAGAGACGTTTATTTTGTTACAGTCTACATGCAGAGCTCTGAAGTGGACCAGGTCTGAGAAACCTTGTGACGTTTCCGTGGTTTCCGTGACGTTTCCGTGGTAATCCTGTGAATCCAAGCAATGCTTTACCTTTCCATGGCCCTCAAAGTTCAGTTCCATTCAGGGTTAATTTTCCAACAGTCTTAAACTATCGTCCACCAAGCGACCAGACAAATGAACAAAATCTATGTGCGAGGCCTCCAGAGCTAGTTACTGATCTATAAAGTATCTTATCCCTTGGAAGATGGTGTGTAAATATGCAAGGCTTTATTTTGACGTCAGTGCAAGAAAAAAAAAAAAAAAAAAAAAAACTTTTTTTGCTGTCATTGTATTAGTAGTCAGCTGATGTAACACAGTATTCAGAATGCATTACACACAAACACACACCAACACATACAAAATGTGAATGATAAAGGCAACATTTAGAGCCGTATATAATGATGCCACTTTTCCACAGGAGGAGGGGCTTAATATATATATGGGTGGGCTTAAGGGAATAGCTCCTCCTATGATGTTAAAAAGTGCAATCACAGGAAATGACTTCCCTTTTGGGGCAGTTAGAAGGCTGATAGTAAATAGGGGATTGGTACTGTAAGGGAAGGGGAGGAAAAATATCGATTTGTTTTTTAAGACCGAGGGATTTTTTTTTCTTTAAAAAATCTGATTGTTTAATTTATTTGTTGTTGAAATTTTTGTGTTATTATTATTATCATCATCATATTTTTTTTTCCTACTACTATTGTTAGGAGTATTATCCAGTTTTTTTCTGGATTAAAATGCACCTCAAAAATGGCTTAAGAATGTAGACAGGGCAATGAAAAAGGCCTTTTAATGTTGATTTGCTTTGACTTCAAATTTATTTTCCTATCGTCTCATACCAAAATATAATGATGTCAAGAGCAATGAAAAGCTCTAACTCAAAAGAAAGTTTGTCAGTAGTCTACCTACAGTCTAGTGGTACTGTGTTGTGTGTTACTTTGGTTTTAATTTGTTTGTTTGTTTGTTTGTTTGTGTCGTGTGTGTTCTTTCACATGGCTATGTTGTCTACATGAGGTACAGTCCCAAATAGGAACCGAACTGGTGTGCCAACGGGCCCGTATTGGCACCGGAGACGTTCCGCAGAGTCCGAGTACATGGGACATCTAAGACACAAGATGCAACCCAGCCAGTGCTGTTGAGTCTGGAAATCCCTGTGAGAGAAAAGAAAAAGAAACACACACACGCACACACAAATACGCACGCTGCATAAGTCAAACTGCCATTATGAAAATACCTGTTTAAACAAGCTGCTAACGACCCATACTTCGCTTGTCATTTTGATCCAAGTCTGATGCATAGCAAACTCAAAGGACCCATGAATAAATAGAAGGAGCCTGTAGATTTAAAAGTGAAGAGCAAATACGTAAAAACGTCAAAACACATCATTCCACGTTTCATAAAAGTATCCCTAAATACCTCTGTTATCATTCTTCATTTACACTGTGAATTTCAGCCAGCAGTGGACGCCAGAGGGAGGCAGCCGTGTTTGTTAACGATAAAAGCGTCGTGTCACTTCTCCTACCAAACAAAAACACGTATTCTTTCACCCATTTTCTCAGACATTCTGCCCTTATTGATAAGTCTTCGGGCCAATTGAGACGAGAAGCGTTTTTCAGTCGTCTATGGTTAAAGGGCAACCAGAGCATATTATTATGCTTCACTACTACTTTATGCGTGTATGTGAAACGTACTCAACACATTGTTAAACACTGTTACATCACGTCAGAGATGGAGGCAGTGTAAATTCCCATTTAGACAACACGTTTACAAGGAATGCAGCATGCTGTTGGTGAGTTAACTAGGTTGGGATCCGTCAACAAGCTGCTCAGTTAGTCAGAGGCAACAAGAAGTGACGTCTATTGTACTGTCTATTCTTGCTGAAGTGTTGTATGGAGTAGTTTCTAGGTCATTTGTATTTGTTCGTCTCCCATGGTTTTTGCTCTTCAGGGTATTGGTTGTGTGCACAGTATGTGCCTTACAGGAAAAGTAGGTTCAATTTAGAATATTTTTTTTTCTGGGGTGTGTGTGTGAAAGTGTGATTGTTGTCAATTCAGCGTTGTAAAACTTAAGTTTGGGTCGTGGGCGCTGCATGGTGATGTTAAAGGAATGTCCTGGGCCACTGAGAAAATGCATAAAGTATTGGATGCAGCTGTACATGAAATAAGAACATACCAGAGAGGTGTTTTAGTGTGCAGTCCACTTTCAGTAGTCATATCAAGGGTTTGTGTTCATGTTTAATATTGCTTAAGATTAAGTTTTATTAACTTTGTCCTGATGTTACTAAGGGGCTATCCACTGTACGTAACTATACCATCTACTATCTACCACTATTGACTCAAGGCTAATGGACATGCTATAACATGTTTCACTGTTATGAGGGTGTGTTTGAGTGGGCTTAATTCTGCTATTGGAAGTTGTGGATGGTTTGATGTATATGATTTGACTGGGGTGTGAAGGTTGGCAACGCAGGTGTCAGTCGTTGAGAAACAAGGGTCTGCAAATCTGCCTGTGAAGTGTCGTTTCTCTCGAGAAGGTGGTTCCAGATGCATGATTTGACGGGCGAAATGGAGGTGGAAGCAGATGGGCTCATCCCGAGATTGGAGGTCGATCAATAACTAGTACGTTGACAAGAATATGGTGTGTGGGATGTAGGTGGCAGAAGCGCAAGTCGTGCAAGTCGTTCTGCAAGGGCTGCATCTTAAGAGCTAAATATAAAATCAGACACACACACACAGATAGTCAACATACCAATACACCACACACACACACACACACACACACACACACACACACACACACAGAGATTGTGTTTCTGTCGCTGCATACATCTGAAGCATTGAGATCACATGGGAGAATAGTTCCAGTTCCGTTTCACTCCTAGTCACAGTTTTGGATTAAGGCGAGTTTGAGCACACAGTGTGTGTGTTGTTTCTGGGATCCCAGGTTATTGATAGGAGCGTTGTCCAGAGACGCAGGTGGAGACCCGATGTCCTCCCGCCTGCGTTGGCACTGTGTTGGCACAGAACTGTTGTGGAAACACAGGGTATGTTGCGAGATGTGGCAACAATTTTTTATTTATTTTTTTGTGCAATTCTAATCCATAACTGTTGTAGCCTGTGGTACACATCAACAACCCTGTCCTTTTCTCTCCCCCTCTCGCCAACACGAGCAGAATGTATATCGACTGAGTGTCAGAAAAATGGTTGAAAAGGAACTGGGTTTTTGACGCAGCCCTCACAGGCAGTATGTAGAGACTGGTGCGTTTCGCTCGAAGTGGAGTTTGGCGTAGGACGGCAGGATCTGTCACGACGACGTGCCGACCGTACCCCCTACCGTTTCGGCGAAGCTCTGATCTAAAAACTGCGGATATTCAATCCATTACACTTTGTCATTGACTGTCTTCCAGAAGCTTTGTTTGGGTCACTTCTGTCATGTGTTGTAGTGGGATCAATGGCTTAATGAAACTACTTGGAGCAATGGTTTAATAGGAGCATACTGCTGAACACAATGCATATTATATCTGTGTGTTTGTTTTGTTTATTTCTGTTTTATATATGCTGGTTTGTTTGAGGAGTAACTTGAACGTTTCTTATTTTCTGGTATTTGTGTAAGATCTAGACACTGTCTTTTGTTTGATTGTTTGTTTGTTTGTTTGTTTCTTTTTTTTTTAGCTGTGAATTTCAACATGGAGATAAACAAATGTTTTTGGGCACTTAACATTTTATTTAACGTTTTTATGCATTGATTGATTTTCACCATTTTTGAAGGAGCACTTAATAAACGTTTCTGCACTCTGTCTACTTGTCTTCGCCACAGGTCAGACAGAATGGCAGACACAGCTTGTACGCTCGCACTATGTAGGATAGGATAGGCTAGACTATGACACATTACTTTTCTTTCTGCTCGCCTCAAAATGGTATGTGACTTTCTCTTCGAATCTGTGTATACCTATACGTGTATGGACCCTTTCAAGAGAGTTCCATTATCAGCATCATAGTTGGCCCCACAAGACTTCCTTTTTAACATTCCATATGTTATCTTAATGCAGAGGAAGTAGATTGGGGCCCAAATAGAACGTTCAAGCATTGTTTTTGTTTTTATTGTTGAAAGGGTCTATACATTGACATCAGCTGGTCTTTACCATATTGACCAGCGGAAGGAGTTCTGGGCAGGCATTGTGGTGGCATTATCTTGCATGCAGAGGACATCACTCCTGCGGCCGTGTGTGTATGTGTGTATCGAGGCTAAAGGATATGATATTAGGCTCAAAGCATCACGCTTGTAAAATGATCATACACTTTTTTGACTCCGTAGCTTAGCAAACTTCTGCTATGAATTTCTGCAGCGGGACTTCCTCGCGTCCATTTAACTTTTTTGTATACCTCCGCAAGTTATGAAAGCTGTCCCTCCAGTGAGGTGGGGGGGGGGGGGGGTTACTGGAAAGCACAGAGTCCCTTCATGGAGATCATGCGTCTTTCTTTTTGTAAATTATAAATAAAAGAAGGAGATCCTTTCACATTGGGGATGTATGGGGCGGGTGGATTTGATATGTTCAATTTTATGCAAAAGTTGAGGCTCCCTTGGCTAACTGACGTCATGGCATTTTGTTATTTATTTACGCTTATTTATTTAGGGATAAAAGTAGAAAATACAGCCCCTGCAGTTAAGAAAACCAAACCCTTTTACAAATGTTATTACAATGTTTCTGATTTCATGGATAAATAATAATAATAAAAAAATAGACATGATTAATAGCATAATTGTGTCCCATGCTCAGAGCTTCTCAGATGTTTGCATTCAGCTGTAATGTATCTGGGGCAGCTGGTGGGAGAGCACGTGCTGGAGAGCCAGATTTGGTCCCTCCATGTTGAGAACTGTGTTTTCCTGTGCGCCAAGTCTGGACACAGTCAAGAAAAGAAAAGTCAAAACAGGAAAAAATGTGTGTGTGTGAAATTTGCTATTTAAACAGCTTAACCACGCAAAGAAAGTGGAGTTGTCGACATCAAAATGTGTGCGAAAAAAAATATACGGCTGAAAAAAAAAGTATAGTAGAAAGCTTTATCCATCAAACAGCCTGCTCACAGAATGAGTCCGTGGGACCCAGACTCTTGTTTGCCCTTGAGAATGACCATCAAGGTCAGTTGAAGGTCAGAAGAAGAAAAAACGAGGCCATTCCTTGCCACCTCACCCCCAAGCTCTCCCCATACACAGGGAACCCTTCCATAATATGGTCATGTGATGATGTGGGTTGTATCCTTATTAACTGCAGGGTCTCGAGCTGATTTGACACCTCAGACATACCTTTGCTGCTATACTGTTTGTACTGTCTACAACAGATTTTTTTCTTGTTACCTTGCTCCTGATAGTGTATAATGAATGAGCATGAATTGTAAAGTATTTATTTAAAAACATAAAGGAGACATTCCTTTAAAAAGGAAGTTTTAAAAAAAAGGAAAAAAAAAAAAAAAAACCTTGTAATTAATTTTACGTCCATCTAGCTTTAGAGTTTGTGTCATTTCTTGAGCTTGCTAGCTCTGTCATTAGATCCATGTTAAGATCTAGTCATGTGGTTAAGGAATGTAAGAAGAAGGGGGTACAAAGAATAAAAAGAAGAAAGAAAGAAAGAAAGAAAGTACTTCAAACTGAGATGCCTGTATTGGTCTGCACTGAATAAAAAACATGGAGATTTATTTCCTTAACCATAGGACTCACACGGCTGTATTTCCTTAACCATAGGACTCACACGGCTGTGACTGAAACTGATAGACAGAAAAAAAGAGGACCTGAAGGACAACTGTTTTTGTACACTGTACATCCTTGGTATTTTTACACGTAAATGTATACGATAGGGATGCACATCAACTCCCTTCCAAACAGATGGCTTAAATAAAAGCACTATGTCAATCTGCAGCCTGCTCTTATTTTGCCATATTTTATTCCCTGTTTTACGCTCTGCTAGTTTATTTTACAAACTCTTATTACATTACAGATAATGACATCTCTCATGTGGATAAGACCGTATATATTGATCTTAATATCAATGCACACACATTATCCTTATTATCATTATACTATGCCATTATACATTTTAGTGGCTAATTATATTGTCATATTTAAATTTATATTATTATCTTTTTAATTGTTTAATTTTTTTTTTAATTTCAATGCAAATGTGAAAATTTTCACCGATCTTATTTATTTTGGATGTGTGGGTGTACAGAACTGAGGAAGAGGGAACGATGCCTCAGTGTTGACGTGGAGCCATGCCTGAGCTAGTGAACGTACACCTTCTACTTACACATTTTACAGACATCTCTTAATGGAAACCACACTGGGCAAAAATACATGCACAACATGGAGCAAACATTTTACTGAGTCGTAGTTCATTTAAGAATGCATCAATTTGTGTGTTAGCCAGTAAACTACAGACGTGACATGACTGGCAAGAACTACAAATTTGCAGACAGAACTAGAGATAAAAATAAGATTTTTCTTAGCATGGAGACATTACATATTTTATGTCAGTTGTATTTCATGAAGATGTTCAGTTCATCAAGAAAGGGACCAGAACTTGGCATGGTACATTTTATTTTTGTTCATTGTATTTAGAAATTAACTTGCTGCAAGTAAAACTTCAAGTACACTTTTCCACATTGGGAATTCAATCAGTGAGCTTTTAAAAACAAAAATGTACACTACATTTAAAAAAAAAAAAAAAGAACATTTAATCTTTTAAAAAAATTACAAAAATGTTTTATGAAAGGTTTTTAAAAGTTGCTAATTTTAGTCTATACAAACTCATATATAATTGGTCCTGTTTCTATACAGATTCATATATAACTGCTCCTGCTGTGCTGTAATGAAACAAATACATAATGAGGGTATATAGGGGCCCTGAGAGGCTGGAAGTGCAGCGCCTTACAGCCCCACCCTGTCCCCACTGTTTAACACGGCCTCGTTGTGGTGGAGGACCAGCTCCACCCTCTCAGAGAGAGAGAGAACAGGAGAGGCCAGAACCCCAGCAGGCTGCCCCAGCAACGAGCCCCCAGAGCTGGGCACAGAACTGAGGAACCTCCCCTCGCCTGCCTCTAACCTCTTACTGTACATTGAACACGACCTGCAACATATTGGATAGCCTCACACAACTCCACACACACACACACACACACACACACAGTGTATATACCGATGATCTGGCCTGATGCACCTTGCAGCCTCTGCGGGGTTATAAGAGTTTAGTGAAACTTGGCAAGAGCAGGAGCTCAGTATGCTTGAACAGACACTTCAGTTTTATTCAGATGAAACCAGGAGGCACTGAGCCAATAGTGTGTTCTAGTCCTATTTCAGTGGCACTGAACGTCACTGCACTGATTCAGTGTTAGCGTTACAAAACAAAACAACTGTTTGGTTATTCTAAAACACCACTTCCTCGAAATAACAAAACTGTTTGGTTATTCTGAAACACCACTTCCTCGAAATAACAACATAAAACTGTGTGGTTGTTCTTAAAACAGCACTTTGTTAATATAACATGGACCTGTTTGGGTTGTTATTCTGAGATGTGATGTACTCAGAACAACGACATACAATGAAAACAAAAACACAAGTCACAAAAGGTCTTCATTTCAGGTGGAGGGCGAGTCGGACTGTCCAGCTCCAGGTGTCTGAAAGATGCACAGAAGCACGGAGTCACCTAGAGGTCATCATTCATATAGACCCTTTCAATCTGTTCCTAGTGGGTTTCCGGTTGAAACGTTCAAAACAAATGCAGACACTTTGAAATCAGACTTTTTATTATTATTATTATTATTATTATTATTATTATTATTATTATTATTTAATTTGTCCCGAAGTTACCATTAGCTCACTGTTGTTTTCTGTGCCACCAGAATGACCTTAGAAACATGCATGTTTGTTCATGCCATTGGAAGGGTCTATAGCACAGGTAATTCAGGGTTTCCTGCTTATTGAAACATAAGCCTCTTTTATTTGATGTATTTATGTATTTAAAGGGAGGCTTAGGTAATGACATTTGTTACCAAATGGGTAAGTAGTGTGTCTAATGAGTTGTGCTGCATAACAGTGGCTTTAAAATAAACTGGGTGCTTTGTAAGACATATTGTTATAATAAATGATGTATTATACACATAATTCCTACTTTTCCTAAAAGTTCAGTTTTAAGGAAGTTCCGTTCAGTGTGTTGTTGTTTATTTGTCATCTAAAACTTCAGTTATGAGACTGAAGAACAGAAGCTATAATATATAATAATTACAGTGAGCTATTTACTCGACTTATTTTAGTTTAATATTCTATTTTTAGTTAAATATTTGACTTTTATTTCTTACAGATTGTCACTTAGATTTTGCTTAACCTCGGACATAAGCAGTTATATTTGGCAGACAGTAACAGACTCTCAGCTTAGCAGATAATTGCCACTAAACAAAGTGCCAAGGCCTATAAGCCCATATGACTTTAGACTAGTTTTGTCAAATATATTATAATTACTACTATTACTATTATTAATGATTACTTCTCTTTTGATAGAACTTGTATTTTTATTATAATCATCAATGCTGTATTCCAGACAGTCTGATTTAAAATAGAAAATAGTATCTCCTAATTAACTGAGCCATATTGTCACAGTTGTTTGGTTGTGAGTAAAGTATTGCAGCATGGACCTCTAAGAAAGAAGCACTGTTTTAAAATCCTTTATCATTCACTATGTGAGAACTAAACCTGAGGCTACACAAAATGCCACTAATGAAGGTGTACATATAGAATGAGAAATAATTGGCACATTTGACAGACTGCTAAAAAATATATATAAAATTTAAAAATAAAGAGGCTCTTAGGCCTTGGGAGAATGCAGCAGATTTTAGGGGGAATTAGGAGGGTGTGCTGGATAAAGAAAAGAGGTAAATGAGAGAGTGAAAGCGTGAATGGGAGAGCGGGTAGCTGACTGGAAGACTGGAAGAGGAGGATGAAGAGGAGCAGGAGGAGGAGGAGGAGGAGGTAACAGCCTGGGCAGTATTAGCGCATCGCGTTGCGTCAACTGGGTGCTGGCGCACCCCCTGCGCTGGCGCTAATCTCCCACGAATGTCAGCGTGCCGCCACCACCACCGCACCGCGTCCGCCTCGTCCTGCTCACGGCATCGCCCACTCCCCGCCAGACTCGCTCCTCCCGCTCCGCCACAATCTGGAGCGACATCTGCGCACGCCTAGTCTTGCGTGATGTGCTGCCGTGGCGACCAGCTGCTGCGGAGCTTGTGAGCGCTCGGGGAGAAAAAATATATATATCGATAGAGAGATAAAAATAAAAAAAATACAGAAAAAGGAGAAGAAAAAACAATAGATGAGAATGTGAAAAAGGGAAGAAAAAAAAGGCTTTGGGATAGAATGTGAGATCTCCCATTTAAAGAAAAGCAGTGAATGGAGGGAGAGAAGAAAAGAGAGATATGAACAGAGGAGAAGAAAGGAGAGATATGAACAGAGGAGAAGAAAGGAGAGATATGAACAAAGGAGAAAAAAGGAGAGAGAAGAAAGGAGAGATATGAACAGAGGAGAAGAAAGGAGAGATATGAACAGAGGAGAAGAATGAGAAGAGATGGAGGGAAAGAGGAGATAAGAGGGAGAAGAAAATAGAGCAAAATGAAGATATGATGAAGAGAGGAGAGGAGGTCGGAGTGGAGGAGAGAAGATCAGGGAGGAGGAGAGGAGGTGGGAGTGCAGGAGAAGAGGTGAGGGTGGAGAAGAGGAGGTGAGGGTGGAGGAGGTTAAGGGAAGAGGAGGTAGGTGAGGGAGGAGGAGAGGAGGTGGGAGTGTAGGAGAAGAGGTCAGGGTGGAGGAGAGGACTGACAGGAGAAGAGGAGGTGAGGGTAGAGGAGAGGAGGTGAGGTTGGGGTGGGAAGGGGGTTTGGTAGTAATTGAGAGGAGTGAGGTGAGAGACAGGACAGGTGGTGTGTGTCTAACCAGAATACACAGGGTGTGCATTCCTATGACCAGGTGTGTGTGTGTGTGTGTGTGTGCGTGATGGGAATAGAGCTGGCAGAATTAAAAGGGAGGACCTTGCATCTATACCTGCCTACAGAGATTTGACCTATCTATGTCAGAAAGTGTGTGTGTGTGTGTGTGTGTACCTGTGTGTTTATGCGTAGGTTCTGTGTGTGTGCGTGTGCGTGTGTGTGTGTGTGTGTGTGTGTGTGTGTGTGTGGACCTGTGTGTTTATGCGTAGGTTCTGCGTGTGTGTGTGTGGACCTGTGTGTTTATGTGTAGGTTCTGCGTGTGTGTGTGTGTGTGTGTACCTGTGTGTTTATGCGTAAGTTCTGCATCTCTTGGGCCAGCTCTTGTCTCTCCTGCATCAGCTGGTTCTGTTTCCCCAGGAGCTCCATCACCTGCTGGGCGCTGGACTGACAGTGCTGATCCAACTGCTGCAGCCTACACACACACACACACACACACACACACACAGAGAGAGAGAGAGAGAGAACAGATTAGGACAGTAAAAGAAACAAACACACATTAAACCTAAACACACAAGATCACTTGAGTTGGACTTTTGTATATGGACAGGGAATAAACAATAGCGTTAAGAATTCTGTCATATGAATAATTAATTTAATATTATTTGTTAATAGAAGTTTGTCTTTCATGTGAATTCATGATGGAGAACATTAAAATGGCAAAACAACAAAGACAAACATTGCTACAACAGTTCCTTCAAACAACACCCACGTGTAAATAAATGTACATGTAAATAAAATTACACTAATGACTATGCTCAATAGTCTGTGTGTATGCACACCTACAAAATCAGTATTCCTTAAAATCCACACAAAGTTTTAACAATAATCTGTTCATTAAGAGCCAAGTTTGCCTTTGGCTGGGGATTCAGAATGTAATAACACTCTTATATGATTTGCTTGCCAAGCAAAAAAAAAAAAAAAAATGCTGAAAAGATTCCTATGGTTCACTTTAACACCCAGTGTACGTGTACACACACACACACACACACACAGCTCTTGCTCTTAGACAACAAATGTTCGTTGTGTGTTGTTTTAGCCTACATTTTGTAATGATTTGAAATGTCCAATTTTCTCACTCAGAGAGAAATGGAGAAAGAGAGAGAGAGAAAGAGAGAGAGAGAGAGAGAGAGGAGAGAGAGAGAGAGAGAGAGAGAGAGAGAGAGATATATAGAGAGAGAGAGAGAGAGCGCAACAAGGCCTGCATACTACAGCATGACTGCCCTAGATTACCCATCATGCTTAGGGGCAGACAGTCAGGCCAGGGCGGGAGGAGGACCAGAGAGAGAGAAAAAGGATCTGCACGCCCCACTGAGACCAGGGGATAGAGAGATGAGGAGAGAGAGAGAGAGAGAGAGAGAGAGAGAGAGAGAGAGAGAGAGAGAGAGAGAGAGAGAGAGAGAGAGAGAGAGAGAGATGGGATGAAGAACGAAAGACAGAGAAAAAGAAAGATAAAGATCTAGAGTGGGAAGAACGATAGGCAAAGACAGACAAGACAAACAAACATAAAGTGGAGAGATAAAGCAACCAAAGACAGGGGGATGAATAGAGAAGTGAAAAAGAATAGAAACAGCACAGAGAGAGAGCGGAGAGAGAGAGGAGAGAGAGAGGAGAGACAGCAGAGAGACGGGAGAGACAGGAGAGAGAGAGGAGAGACAGGAGAGAGAGGAGAGACAGGAGAGAGACAGGAGAGAGACAGGAGAGAGAGAGGAGAGACAGGAGAGAGACAGGAGAGAGAGAGGAGAGACAGGAGAGACAGGAGAGAGAGAGGAGAGACAGGAGAGAGTAACAGAGAATGAAGTTAAAAGTAAGGGACAGGAGAGAGACACGAGAGAGAGAGGAGAGAGTAACAGAGAATGAAGTTAAAAGTAAGGGACAGGAGAGCGAAAAGACAGAGAAAGGAGGACAGAGGAGTGAGGGAGAGCAAAAAGGAAAGAGAGGGAGAAGATAGAAAGAGAGAGAGGGAGGGAGAGAGGGAGGGATAGAGCCTCTAGCTGTTGCTGGAGGAGAGGCAGATGCCCTGGCCCTCCTGGTTGGGCAGGACCGTCTGTGCAGTGGGGACAGAGAGGGGGAGCACCAGCTCTTCTCTCTCCCTCTCTCTCACTTCCTTCCTTTCTTTCTTTTTTATCTCCACTTATTTATTCTACAGCTCTCTCCTGATTCCATTCCTTCCTTCTTTCTTTCTTTCTTTCTCTTCTGCCTCCTGGTTCTGGTGTTCTAGTCATTCTTTCTCCCTCCCTCTCTCTGTCTCTCCATCATTTTCAGCTCTCACCTGTCTCATTTCTCATTTCTTTACTTCTTCTCTACATCCCTCTCTCTCTACCCCCCACCATTCTTTTCTCAGTCACACAAACTTGGTATACACTCCACAGCATGTTCATTTAGTTTGACCACTGAGGACATATGAGGTGGACACCAGGACGACAGAAAACAAACACAAACACACACACACACACACACACACACACACACACACACACACACAGACAGACACACAGACACACACACATACACACACACACACACACACACACACATCTCTCTTTCCCTGGTCCTCCCTCTCTCATGCTTCATTCCACTAACATCTCTCCATCTCTCTCTCCCTCCACTCTCTCTCTCTCTCTCTCTCTTTCTCTCCCTCTCTCTGTACTCTGGGGTCAGATGGCTGTAGAGGCCAGCTTGTCCTGGGCTCAGGCCCTGCTGTGCTGGTGACTGGAGCGGCTGCTGCCTCCTCCTCCTCTCCTCCTCCTCTTCCTCTCCTCCTCCTCCTCTCTCTCTCGTCTTCCCTCCTTCCTCCAGTCAGTCCAGAGGAGAGTTGGCACAGAAAGGCCCAGCGTCTGCGTCAGTCCCACTCCGCGCCCCCACACTGCACAGCAGGGGGACACACACATTGGACTCTCTCTCTCACACACACACACACACAAATGACTAGATAGGCACATATAGATGCATTCAAGTGCCCACAATCATTCAAGACATGACACATGACAAACACACACACACACACCCACACACACACACACACACACACACACACACACACACACACACACACACACACACACACACACACACACACACACGCAGACACAAAGTGTTGGTTGTTCCATGTGGGGAGTTGTGAGTGTGGAGTGTGTTAAAATCACGGCTCCCTGTAGGGTTGCAAGACTCGAGTTCTGTTCCCCATGCAGCCTGTTCTCATCACTAACACATACAAGTTTCTTTTCTTCCACTTCACGATTGTCTTGCTGCACTTTATCCATGAATCACTCACTACACGATTCTCATTTCTCAAAGAATAACGCTCAAATGGACATGACAGAAACTTTACAGACATATCACAGCATAACATCTTCATAATGGTACTATAATTAAAATGTACGTCACATCTATATCATAGTGCATACCATACAGTCCATACCCATACAACCTACACTTGTATCGTGACTGTAATATAAATGCTTTATTGAAGGTGATGTAGTATAGCTGCTTCTGCACACAGTCTTTTCCAGTTCAGCTAAAAGACATATATGTTTTAAAAAAAAATATATATTAAATATATACACCCAATATATGATATGGAAGAGATAATGGAGTCCAGAAGGAAATGCACATTCGAGGTGGTAAAACGGCCCCGACGCGTCAGCTGTAAACCGAACGCCGCGGAGTCCATTATTACACTGTTGCCTTGCGTTGGGTTCATTTCCTGTTATAATTTAAACGTTTTAATCGCTAAAACATAAAAACTAATATAAAATAAAAATAACATATAGTACATATAGTGAAATACTGAGGTTTGGTCTACATAGCCTCTCACTATGAACCCTGTACAGGAGCCCACAAAACACACACACACACACAGGGCTCTGGCTCAACAGCATGTGAAGCACCTGTACACACACACACACACACACACACACACACACACACACACACACACACACACACACACACACACAAATGGGCAGTGTGGCAGCTGCAGTGTCGTGCCAGGCCAACTCGAGAGGAGGACCTGTGGACAGCTGCTTGGGCCAAAAGCAACACTCCAATGTCAAGGATACCAAATCCCATAAGCGGGTTGTGTAATTCCAGCACTAATGCCTCACCTCAGTCGTCCCGCACGCACGCACGCACACACACACACACACACACGCTGCACCTCTGGAGCGCAGCTCTTTACCTTAACCTGTTACACAAGCCCGCTGGCCTTAATCTCACACCTGTGACACACACACACACACATCCCTCTCCCACACAGAGAGAGACATGCTACCTGCTGCACCTCTGGAATGCAGCTCTCTACCTTAACCTGTTACACACACCCACTGTCCAAACACACAACCAGACGTCTCCTCTCTCTCTCACACACACACACACACACACACACACACACACATCCTTTTCATATAGCCAAACTGCTTCCACACACACACACTTCCCTCCAACATGGTGCTCTGATGGCAGCCGTCGGTGTATGTGTGTGTGTGTGTGTATGCATGTTTATGTTAAACCTCACAAAAGGAGGTATATTTGCATCTTCACAATAACTTCAAGGTCATACAAGTAATGGGGGTTAATGTTCCAGGTGTGTGTGTTTATGTGTGTATGTTTCAGTGTGTCAGTATGTAAGTGTGTGTTTGTGTGCGTGTGTATGTTTGAGTGTGTCAGTGATGTGTGTGTTTGTGTGTGTGTGTGTGTGTGTGTGTTTGACACTCTTCTCCGTGGGTGGGTGATTAAATCACTAGCCTGTCCAGCGGCTAAGGCTGCAAATCCAATAACTGCCCTAAATTCACTGGCATGGCTCTTAATTAGGTTTTTAATGCAGCTTAGCGCTATGCTGTGCCTGCTCTCTCTCTCTTTCTCTCTCCATTATTCTCTCACCTTCTATCTCTCTCTCTCTCTCTCCCTCTCTCCTAACCTCTCTCTCTCTCTCTCTCTCTCTCTCTCTCTCTCTCTTTCTAACTCACTTTCCCCTCTCTCTCTCTCTCTCTCTCTACCTCACTGCCCTCTACCTCACTCTCCTCTCTCTCACTCTAGCCCTCTCCCTCCTTCCTTCCATTTCTTTCTCTCTCCCCCCTTCTCTCCGTGTCCAGAGTGGGGTGCAGGGCCGCTGTAAGCTGCTGTCCAGGCTCCGTCCGGCACAGGCTGGCTGTGGCTCTGCTGCCGGGAGAGGGGAACAGGGCATTGTGGGCCGGGAGAGGGGAGCAGTGCATTGTGGGCCGGGAGAGGGGAGCAGTGCATTGTGGGCCGGGAGAGGGGAACAGGGCATTGTGGGCCAGGAGAGGGGAGCAGTGCATTGTGGGCCGGGAAAGGGGAGCAGTGCATTGTGGGCCGGGAGAGGGGGGGAAGGCATTGTGGGCCGGGAAATGGGGAGCATTGCATTGTGGGCCGGGAAAGGGGAGCAGTGCATTGTGGGCCAGGAGAGGGGAGCAGTGCATTCTGGGCCAGGAGAGGGGGGCAAGGCATGGTGGGCCTGGAAAGGGGAGCAGTGCATTGTGGGCCGGGAGAGGGGGGCAAGGCATTGTGGGCTGGGAAAGGGGAGCAGTGCATTGTGGGCCGGGAGAGGGGAGCAGTGTTCTGGGCCGGCCGCAGGCTGCTGGTCCTCCTCCGCTTTCCTGCTGACCTGGTGAAAGGACACCATCTGCTGGGCTCCCAGCAAACGCAAACATACACACATACACACATCTGCATTTACAGAGATGCAAAAAGCACACACACAAATCGGCCGTGCGCACACACACACGCCAAGAGTAACACATACACACACCCACAAATATGTACTAAATGTACTAAATATGTACACGCGTGGCGTGGCTACACAATAAGACGGAGAAGACGCGTGTGAGAGCGCTAACAGCTAAGAGTGTCCCGTGGCGTGACTACGCAGGGAGACAGAGAAGACGCGTGTGAGAAGTCGGAGAGGAACAGCACAGAGGATGTGTCTGATGAAAACAACAACATCTGGACCTGCCACCACGTATGATTATTGATTTGTCTCTCACCGTCTTAATTACCACAAAGACACACAAACACACACACACACACACACACACAGCTGCATCAGAAACCTGTTATAGCCCAGAGCTGAGTTGGATACTTCCAGATGATTACATTTGTTTTGGTAAGAGCTGGGACAAATCTGTGGGGGGCTGGGATTGGCGGCTCTTACGGCTCTCTGCAAAATGATGTGTGTATGAGAGTGTGAGTGTGTTTGCGTGTGTGAGTGTGTTTGCGTGTGTGTTGCCTAAAGCCATTGCGTATTCCAGAGAGTAGCCTTCCCTCCCTCCACCTGAGGAACCAGAGGAGGACATACAACTACAACATTTGCATATGTGTACACACACACACACACACACAAGGAAAACCATGCTGATGTTTTGCCACAGCCTCTGGGTGTGTGGAACTGGCTCAGCCATGGTCCCTCTCTAACACACACACACACACACACACACACACACACACACACACACACACACACACACACACACACACACACCTTCTCTGTGCACCTGCTCTGGGATGGTGTGGGCCTGAGGGTTAAGCGTTAGAGCCGGCAATGGCACACAATGGCAATTACACACAGTTAGTGAGTTAGTTAACCACTGCATCACTGGCGAAGAAAGCTCAGCGCCGCCTGTACTTCCTGCGGAAACTCAGGCGAGCAAGTGCTCCACTAGCCATCATGACCACATTCTACCGAGGCACCATTGAGAGCATCCTCTCCAGCTGTATCGCTGTGTGGGGCGGAAGCTGCACTGAATACAACAGGAAAGCCCTGCAGCGCATAGTGAACACAGCTGGAAGGATTATTGGTGCTTCACTCCCCTCCCTGAAGGACATTTACACCTCCCACCTCACCCGCAAGGCGACCACAATTGTGAGTGATGCAAGTCACCCCGCTCACAATTTGTTTGATCTACTGCCCTCTGGGAAGAGGTACAGAAGCCTGCACTCCCGCACCACCAGACTCACCAACAGCTTCATACACCAAGCTGTAAGGATGCTGAACTCTCTCCCCCCTCTCCCCCCTCCACCCTCAGCTACATAACATCCTGGACTTTGGACCCACAATGGCTACCTTGCACTACTCCACTTGCACTACTCCACTTGTACACTTGCACACTTTGCAACTTGTTGTTGTTGTCCTGTTGTCCTGAAAACACTTCTGAACACACTTCTGAACACACTTCTGCTGCTCTTACATAACTTGCACCACTATGCCACTTGCATACTTAGGTCAAACAAAACTACCTCAGCCATTTATTGGCCTGACTTTTGCACTATTATATTGACTGTCTACTGTATGCACAATTGCACAATTTCAACCCAAATTTGCTGCTCTTATTTCTTCATTGTATGTGCCTTCTTATTTACTTTTTATATTGTTTACTTGAATGTTATGTTTGTCTGAGGACCTAATTGGTAAAATATGTCTTGTCTCCACCGTGGGATAGTGGGAAACGTAATTTCGATCTCTTTGTATGTGGAGAAACAAAGACATGTGAAGAAATTGACAATAAAGCAGACTTTGACTTTGAGTTAAGCCCATGCCATTAGAGAGAGAGAGAGAGAGAGAGAGAGAGAGAGAGAGAGAGAGAGAGAGAGAGAGAGAGAGAGAGAGAGAGAGAGAGAGAGAGAGAGAGAGAGAGACACACAGATTTACTTGCCTCACCACAAACACTCAACTGAAAACATTCAAACACTGTCAGAAAAGAAAACACCCTGTACATTAGATTCCCATACCCCATTGTCATTGCAATAAATAACGTAGTATTTATCTCACGTCCACCATCACAGATTAATACTCCTAAACACAACCCGTATACTCACAACCATCACACATTAGTAATCCTAAACACAATACTCACAACCATCACACATTAGTAATCCTAAACACAATACTCACAACCATCACACATTAGTAATCCTAAACACAATACTCACAACCATCACACATTAGTAATCCTAAACACAACCATCACACATTAGTAATCCTAAACACAACCCGTATCCTGTATGTTGCAATCACTGTGTGATTTTTGTTTTTTAGGTGTGCTTGTATGCTGGGCATACTGTATACAACTTTCTTACTCTTTTATTTAAATACTACTGGCCTGTTGTGACAAGTAAATTTCCCAGCTGTGGGATAAATAAAGTCTTATCTTATCTTATCCTCACATTAACCCCACACACATGTGTGAGTGCAGCATTAACTAATACCAGCTATACAATAAACTTATTCAATGAAGTACTAAATACATAGGATCTGCAGGACACACAGTGCAATACACACACACACACACACACACACACACACACACACACACACACACACACACACACACACACACACACACACACACACACAGACACACACACACACACACACAAAGTGGTTTGGATGCCACCTTTTCATCCATACAGGGCTGCAGCCTTTCAAATCCAATTTCACACCAACATGGTGTCTGTGAAGCCCCCCTTTATGGAGACAATGCACAGCAACAGCCCCCGCTGTCTGCCTGTCTGCCTGTCTGTCTGTCTGTCTGAGGTCGTGAGTTTAGGGACGCATCAGAGCTTTCACTCAGTATACACAGTTTAAAACACTACAAGTTGCTACTGCTGTAGTCACTGAAGAGGCCGTTTACAATACACAACTCTTATTTCCCCCAGAACTTTCTATCTAAACTCCCCCACACAGGAAACTAGGCTGATATGTTTAAACACACACACACACACCAAGCAGACCTCCGCAAACTAATGCCCATTATTGATTAGTGTGTGTTCCAGCCTGGGGTAGAGTGTGTGTGTGCCAGCCGAGCCAGATGTGTTTAATATGTAATATACCCCTCTGAACACCGATGGCTACAAAAGAGTTTCCCAGGTCTGTGTGTGTGTGAGTGTGTGTGTGTGTGTGTGTGTGTGTGTGTGTGTCTACAAGCCTGAGATGGAGCACATGGCATACCCCTCAGTGCTCATCATTATGCAACGTTCTGAGGCAGCCCAGGCACGACTGGTGAACCGAGTGTGTGTGTGTATGTGTGTGTATGTGTGTGTGTGTGTGTGTGTGTGTGTGTGTGTGTGCGTTGGGGAGGGAGAAGGGTGGGCAGAGAGAGCATAGTGGAATAGGGTGAGGAGGAGGAGGAGGAGGAGGAGGAGGATGAAGAATGTGGGCAGGCAGCCTGGTTAAAACAATCTCGCCAGAGGCAGGCCATCACAGCTGCCACAACCCACCCCTGCCCATCCCCCCTCCCCCAACACACACACACACACACACACACACACACACACACACACACACACACACAAACACAGACCCTAAACTCATTCTCCCCCTCCGCAAGATCCTGCCAGGCAATACACCACATGGGTGTGCGTGTGTTATGTGTCTCAATGTGTGTGTGTGTGTGTGTGTGTGTGTGTGTGTGTGTCTGGAGGCCATGAATCTCATCCACCCAACCTGTTAGACAATGGAGGGGGAGGTTGTTGCTCCTGTTCTCCTGCCCACCCTCATCAGTTTACCCCCCCCCCCCCCCCCACACACACACACACACACACACACACACACACACACACACCCATATCACTGGCCCACTCGAGTGCAGCCAATGCACACTGGCCCTCCATAGCGGGGTTTTGAGCTGGCATCCCAACTTGTAAATATGAACATAATTAGGATTTTCACCCGAACCGATGCGGTTTGTCATTACTTCTAAGCTCTGCTATGTGTAAAGAAGTCAATACATGTTACAGATGGTTAGGCACTATTTACTTCGCATTTCCCATGTGTGGAGAAAATGGGGACATTGATGGATACAAGGTTCCATTAAGTCCAACCTCTGTAGAGCCAAATGCCTTCTCAGCAAAGTGACCAGGGCGATCATTAACATCCCAAACAGATTTTGCTCTCAGCCTGCATGTCAAAGCACAGTACACTCTATCGGTTTCTAGAATGTTCCAAGCATTTGGGAAATCAACTCGTGCTCCGTGTTTATGCGTGTTGTTCCAACTTCGATTAGGAGCGCAGGCCTCTCCTACATTTCGGGGCCAGGGAGCTAAAACCGAGCCAGGTCATTTGACCCAAAATGGCCGCCAGTTTCCCCTTAAAGTCTGCGGCAGGCGGGTAAGCACCAAGTTATGCGGAGAGATGGGAGCCAGCTCGGATCATTTGACCCAAAATGGCCGCCAGTTTCCCCCCTCAGAGTCTGCAGCAGGCGGGCAAGCACCAAGCCACGAGATGAGATGTGAGTTAGCCCTGATCCAAAATGGCAGCAGATTCAGGTCCTAAGAGCTTAGAGAAATGCTGCACTGATAAAGGAATCAGAATGGTGCATAACCTCATGCAGTGTTGTTGGTACTCCACAACCACGGTTGTGCCATAACCAGACACACACACACACACACAACCGCACATACACATAAGCAACAACAGCTGATAAAGGATTTCAATTGGTGCATTACTTCAAATATTCATTGCATATATTCATCATACACATAAAGCCCTCTTGAACTAGGTCAATAGAGACACAGAGAGGCGGCTTCAGACCTGATCTAGCAGGAGGGACCCCAATGTTTTAGCCTCACAAGGAAAAACACAACAGCTAACAGAGCAAGCAGAAACACACAACACAACAGCTAACAGAGCAAGCAGAAACACACAACACAACAGCTAACAGAGCAAGCAGAAACACACAACACAACAGCTAACAGAGCAAGCAGAAACACACAACACAACAGCTAACAGAGCAAGCAGAAACACACAACACAACAGCTAACAGAGCAAGCAGAAACACACAACACAACAGCTAACAGAGCAGAAATCTACTCCCTCCGCACGCCAGTGCCACCGCCAGGAGAAAAGACTCTTTTGTCAGTGCCGTTTAACAGGGGTGTGTGTTGTGTATCTGTATGTGTGTGTGTGTGTGTGTGTGCATGTGTGTGTGTTGTGTATCTGTGTGTGTGCGTGTGTCCTACTTGAACTATAGAGCAGGGGGGGACTGTGGTCGGACAGCTTGCCTGCCTCTGGGGTGCGCATGTGTGAGTTTGTGTGTGTGTGTGTGTGTGTGTGCACACGTGTGTGTATTTGTGTCATTGTGTTGAAAATGGGCTGAAATTGAACCTCTTGGATCAGAGCACAGAGTGGAATGATACAGCTTGCCTGCCCCAGGAATGTGACTGGCTGTATGTGTGTGTCTGTGTGTGTATGTCTGTGTGCGTCTGTGTGTGTGTCGTGGAAGGGGGACAGTTTACATTTGTGTTTTGTGTGCATATGTGTGTGTGTCTATTTAATTTGAGTATGTGTGTTATGTGTGTATTATGAGTGTTATGTCTGTGTTGTGCTGCATTGTGTGTGTGTGTGTGTGTGTGTGTGTGTGTGTGTGTGTGTGTGTGTTTGTGACTTGCATGTATCTTGATGCTCTGTTCTCTCTCTGTCTGTGTGTGTGCGTGTGTGTGTGTGTGTGTGTGTATCCTGCCTCTGGGATGCGCGCACGGCATGGTGAGCTGCGAAGCCACAAACGCTCCTGCAGCAGGCCGCCCTGCTGTCGCCCGGGGCAACGCGGACCAGCTGGCCTCCCTCGCTCGCTCGCCCGCTCAGTGCAGAGACGGGCAGAGGCGGTGGCCATGCACCCCCCCTGCTGGACAAACCGGGCAACACAGGCCAGCACAGGCACTCTCCAGCTCTCTCTCCCTCACCCTCTTCCTTGTCGTCTCTTCTCTATATTTTTGAGTGACAGTTACAAACCCAAACAGTAAACAACAACTTGCAGATAAGATATGAAACCCAGCTAACCTACAGCTAACCTAGCTAACCTAACAGCTAACCTACAGCTCTGGAAAAAATTAAGAGACCATTGCACATTTTTCTGGTGTCATCCTATGGTTGAGGAGTGACATTCGAACGAGCTGACGGTCAAATTCAAATTTGCAGTGGTCTCTTGATTTTGAATATGACCGTCAACTCATTCAAATGTCACTCAGCAACCGTAGGATGACATCAGAAAGGCTTGCAGAGGTCTCTTAATTTTTCCCGGACCTGTATGTAGTGCCTTTCACAGTGCAGTAGGATGGAGGAAAGCATGACTCAGGACAAGGAGGTGAGGTGGTAACAACAACAACAACAACAACAACAACACCAACAAAACATACATGTGTGCCTACGCTCACAGCTACTCAAATGCTTTTAAGTTCTTAAATTAAGTGTCTTTCTAAAGCCCAAAGTATGCTCCCGCGTCTGCGTCACGCGCACGCGGCACTGGTGAGCGCGTGACGAGAATTGCGTCATTTTTACAGCATGCGTCGCGTCTTTGAGTCGACCGAAATTTAAGACCGCGCGTCAAAGTGACGCGTAGACTGCGCATGTGTGAAACGGAACTGCTGTAAACACTCCCCTCCAGTAGGTGGACCACATAGAAGAACAACACTTAAACGTAGAAACAAACCTAGACAGAAGAAGACTTGTTTGGTTACCATAACGACGATGGAACAGAGCGCCTGTCCTCAGCTTGCCTGGCTTTGAGTTACGTGAGACACCACGACATGAGTCAACTTCGACCGATGTAAAGCCACAATCCACAGATACATTCTTTAACATTATTTTTAACGGTCACTTTACCATCTATGGTGTAGAACCCAAAGTATTTCAAGACACCACATTTTAGATGAGTTGGGGACGTAATTATCTGTCTGCTGGCCGTTCTGTGCGTTACCTTTGATTGTCGAAACAGGGTGGCTGCATGGGCTCATTGTGGCTACTGGCTATTATATTGGCTTGATTTGGTCATGAGCCCTGGATCATATAGCACTGAATGAGATGGTAAACAATAAAATAAAACTAATCATAGACAGTGACAGCCTTTACTCCATGCATGGAGAGCTGACATGACTTCGGATTAAATGCATCTTTTAAAAATGAGCGTATGCTGAAATCAAATCGCAAAACCCAGAGCCAATTAAAGGTATCTATCTACAACGCTCAGGCGAAACCCATGTAACACTTGCTGATCGAGATGCATTCTCGCCTGTTCCTTATATAATGCGTTATCAATAGTGATTATAATAATAAAGGGAATGTAGCCTACCTCTCCCAGGTGCAATCATTATCACCTAGCCTACTCCTGAACAATGCTGAACTCAAATCTCGAAACTCGCCTGTCAACACCGGGAAATGCGCTACACAGCACTAAAAACCGAATAGTTTATTTATAGTTCGACTACGGATATTTCACGTCATGTTCGAATAAAAGTGACAGCCCTACTCCCTGCATAGAGAGCTGACATGACTTCGGATTAAATGCATCTTTTAAAAATGAGCGTATGCTGAAATCAAATCGCAAAACCCAGAGCCAATTAAAGGTATCTATCTACAACGCTCAGGCGAAACCCATGTAACACTTGCTGATCGAGATGCATTCTCGCCTGTTCCTTATATAATGCGTTATCAATAGTGATTATAATAATAAAGGGAATGTAGCCTACCTCTCCCAGGTGCAATCATTATCACCTAGCCTACTCCTGAACAATGCTGAACTCAAATCTCGAAACTCGCCTGTCAACACCGGGAAATGCGCTACACAGCACTAAAAACCGAATAGTTTATTTATAGTTCGACTACGGATATTTCACGTCATGTTCGAATAAAAGTGACAGCCCTACTCCCTGCATAGAGAGCTGACATGACTTCGGATTAAATGCATCTTTTAAAAATGAGCGTATGCTGAAATCAAATCGCAAAACCCAGAGCCAATTAAAGGTATCTATCTACAACGCTCAGGCGAAACCCATGTAACACTTGCTGATCGAGATGCATTCTCGCCTGTTCCTTATATAATGCGTTATCAATAGTGATTATAATAATAAAGGGAATGTAGCCTACCTCTCCCAGGTGCAATCATTATCACCTAGCCTACTCCTGAACAATGCTGA
>NC_055972.1:7251815-7254315 GCF_018492685.1 Alosa sapidissima | reverse complement strand
AGCCTTCCCTGCCACAGACAGCACGACGCAACCGCCTGGCCAACACTCCAACGTATCTCTCAGATTTGAAACTGGCCCTGTTCCTGTGGCTCTCACCCCAACCACGAGAGAGAGAGAGAGAGAGAGAGAGAGAGAGAGAGAGAGAGAGAGATGGAGAGAAAGAGAGAGAGATGGAGAGAAAGAGATGGAGAGAAATGGAGAGAGAGATGGAGAGAAAGAAAGACAGCGAGAAATGGAGAGAGAGAGAGATGGAGAGAAATAGAGAGAGATGGAGAGAACGAGAGAGAGACGGTGAGAAATGGAGACAGTGAGAAATGGAGAGAGAGAGATGGAGAGAAAGAGAGAAAGACAGCGAGAAATAGAGAGAGGGAGATGGAGAGAAAGACAGAGAGAAATGGAGAGAGAGAGAGAGAGATAGAGAGAGAGAGGATTGTGAAAAACATCCAAATACACCCAGCGAAAAATAAATAAATTAGGCTAAGGAGCGAAACGCTGTGTGCTGAAACCCCTGTGTTGCTTGGCTCCTGCGTCCGAATGTAAAAATAAATCAAGCTGATTTTCCAAATGTTGCCTGCGCGCCACACGGACGGACACACACACACACACACACCCGCTCTTCACGCCACAGATTGCCCAGTTTTTTTTTCTTTTTTCCCTCTTCTCTTCTTTTCTCTCTTCTGCAGCACACACTGGAGGTGGCTGTTTGGGCAGCACACACTGGAGGTGGCTGTTTGGGCAGCACACACTGGAGGTGGCTGTTTGGGCAGCACACACTGGAGGTGGCTGTTTATACATTCGGATGTTCACGGAGAAAAAGAAGAAGAAGAAATATAAATATATAAACACACACACTTGCAAGCAAACACACACACCTGAGTCTGACTGAGTGGGTCATCCTTTCCATCTAAACAAATATCAGATCCCTGTCTACTTATACCAGCGGAACGTTTGGCTGGTCAGTATATCACCAATACAGAGCTGTACAGACACACACACACACACACACACACACCAATACAGAGCTGTACACACAGACCTGAGCTCTAGCTACCGTTAATCATTACAGTACAGAAGAATGAGTATTCTTCCAAATACATTAGTCTACTTTCATGCTGATCAGCAGACCGATAGATGATAATTAATGATTAGCAAATAGCGTTAATTTATATAATAATTAATGATTAGCAAATAGCGTTAATTTATATAATAATTAATAGGTAATGCTAATAGTAATCTTACATTACAGAACTGTGCTTTTAAGAGGTAGCCTAAATGAGATCATGAATGGTGACATCTCGGTGGAAAATAAAAAATAAAAACGTTTAATAAAAAAGAAAAATCAAGTAATTAAAACAAACTAAAAAAACTAAACTTGAAGTAATTAAAACAACCAATTAAAACAAACTAAAAAGTAAACATGAAAAGAAAAAAATCTTGATTTGATATTTTGTATTTTTCTATGCTTACAGCCATCCACATATTAACATAGCGGTATATTCGATGTTTATTATTTGACCTGAATGCCATAGAAGTTAGAGTTGCAGTGGTGGCTGCTCAATTCCCCATATTTTCACCCAGGCACTAACCTACACACACACACACACACACACACACACACACACACACGCACGCACACACACACACACACACACACACACACACACACACACACACACACCACACACACACACACACACACACACACCTGGTGTGAGAGACAGGGAGAGCGAAAAAGAAGAAAGTGAAAGAGAGAAAGTGAAAGAGAGAAAGTGAAAGAGAGAAAGTGAAAGAGAGAAAGTGAAAGAGAGAACTCTTCACACTAAACACCAGGCAGCTGTGAGTCCCTGAAAACTTTCTCTCTCTCCCTCTCTCTCTCCCTCCCTCTCTCCCTCCCTCCCTCCCTCTGCCTGGCTGTGTGGTCGTGGGTGTTGAACAATATGTGGAGTGTTATAGTCGTGGAGCAGAAGGATGTTGGCTTCCCCATGGAGGCCCCCTCTCGGACGCTCGTTACCACGGAGACACCCACGCCCGCTCGCCCACACAACCCTCTCTCTACCGGGCAGCACGCCAGAGGCCCAGTCCCTCAGCACACACCCCTCGCAGCGCACACACACACACACACACACACACACACACACACACACACACACAAACACACACACATGTGCACGCACAGACAAACACACACACACATGTGCACGCACAGACAAACACACACACACACATGTACACGCACAAACACGTACACACACATACACACACACACTTTGTTCACACAAGCATGCATGTAAATATGAACACACACACACACACACACACAAACACGTGCACGCACAGACAAACACACACACACACACACACACACACGGATGGATGCACACACACACACACACACACATGTACACGCACAAATATGTACACACACACATACACACACACACACTTTGTTCACACAAGCATGCATGTATATATGAACACACACACAGACACACACACAGAT
>NC_055972.1:7229641-7237447 GCF_018492685.1 Alosa sapidissima | reverse complement strand
AGTCAAAGACGTTCCCCACAATAACCTTCAGCACTCTCAAAGCACTGGGGGTACCCTCAGAGTTCAACCTCATCATTCCGATCACACACACACACACACACACACACAGACACAGACACAGACTAACTAGAGGCAGTCAGAAGGAGACAATATGAGTCAGACAGGGAAAAGCAGACAGAGATGCAACTTGCACTCCACACCTTCCGTGTGCCTAACAGAACAGCTCTGCGTAGCAGCGGCAGAACCCTGTACAGCACAAGAGATATGATATGCAGAACAGTGGCAGAACCCTGTACAGCATGAGAGATATGATATGCAGAACAGTGGCAGAACCCTGTACAGCATGAGAGATATGATACGCAGAACAGTGCAGTGGCAGAACCGAGAGATATGATATGCAGAACAGTGCAGTGGCAAGAACCCTGCACAGTATGAGAGATATGATACGCAGAACAGTGCAGTGGCAGAACCCTGTACAGTATGAGATATATGATATGCAGAACAGCGGCAGAACCCGTACAGTACGAGAGATATGATGTGCAGAACAGTGCAGCCAACACAGTGGCATCCACAGCAGAGGAAGACTGACACTTGACTTCATTAATTAATACTTCCTTCTGAGAACAAAAAAGTCAAAGTGTGTTAATTAACTAGAGGAGTTCAAGGAGAAAAAAATAAAAATAAATAAATAAATAAACAAATAAACACAGCAACAAACTTTTTTGTCACACACTGCATTTGGAACGGGGGATGGAAGACAGGAAAAAAAGAGATAGAGAAAAATGAGTGAGTGACCGACTCTCCAGGCCTGCTGTCGTCTGGAGTGTGAAAGCCGCAGAGAGTGTGTGTGTGTGTATGTGTGCATGTATGTATGTGCATGTGTGTACGTGTACGTGTGTGTGTATGTGCGTGTGTGTGTGTATGTGTGTGTGTGTATGTGCGTGTGTGTGTGCGCATGTGGTGTATGTGTGTGTGTGTATGTGTGTGTGTGTATGTGTGCATGTGTGTGTGTGTGTATGTATGTGTGTGCATGTGTGTGTGTTGTGTGTGTGGCGGTAGACGCTCAGGGGGAGTGAGTGAGTGTCCGTCCCCTGCTGTGCTTGAACACAGGCCCTGCAAACAGCGCGGAGTCCACACCAGCGCCCAGCGGGGGCCTGCTGAAGGCCTCTCTGCCAGACATTTGGTGCTGGCGGGTTCCAGGGGGGTGGGGGGGGTGGGGGTGGTCCCCCCGACCACGCACACGCACGGGTGCTGTTTGTGGTCGACCAATTAGCAATGAGACCCACAGCCAACAAGTTTCTCTCCTCCACCGCCACCCGCGCGAAGACCACAGAGTGAACAAGAACGAAAGAGAGAAAGGAAGAAAGGAAGAAAGAAAGAAAGAGAGTTTTTAAGACGACAGGGAGGAGGAAGATGAGGAAGAGGGAGAGTGAGACGGAGTGGACGTTTACTCACAAGGCCCAGCAGGCCTCGCGTTGGGACACACAACTGTAGAAAACACACTCGGGGGAAAACGGCGAGGAATGAGGCTGTGCCCGCAGCGGACTGCACTTGTGAGCTTTGGCAGGTGTGTGTGTGTGTGTGTGTGTGTGTAGTGGCAGGTGTGTGTGTGGTGTGTGTAGTGGCAGGTGTGTGTGTTTAGTGTGTCGTACATGTTCGTTTTTACACAAGTGATGCCGCACACACTGTCTGAGCCATGCTGAGCAATCACTTTCAGTCCTTCGCTTTAGGTGCAGTGCATATGATACACACACAGACACACACAGACACACAGACACACGGCAAACACTGGAGCACATGTGAACGCTGACTGATATACAAGGCTTGTCTGAGTGCAGTACATTACAAATCCATCCCCAAATAAATACATACAATTACAACATAATTAGCATAATAATCACTAAAGTACTCATTTTTAACATTTCATAATTTCAAATAAATGACAGCAAATAACTCCTAATTGTAGCAATTATCAGTTGTTTGCAAAGGACAAATGATGACTGAATGGGATGTTCAATTTAAACAAAATGAAATTGAACAGATTAAACAGATTAAGTTAGGTTAATAGGACAGAGGACTGCTTTCTGGTCACTGCCTCCTACTAAATTGAATGCCCTTTAATACGATCAACTATTTCAGCGATCCAAGGACGAGGTCACAAGTCGACCTCACACAGTCCGTGCAATGCTATACACACATGCTACACACACACACGCACAATCCCACTCACTCAAAGACTCAAGACTCCGCGTCTGGAAGCACACACACACACACACACACAGAGCTCAGTGTCGCGCTCTGGTCTGTGCAGATTCTGGAGGGGCCGGGGTGAGGTTGTCCATTTGTTTGCTCACTGCATCTCTAATGACGGCCTTGCCCTTGGCCCATACGCAGGCCACAGTCGTTCTGCCCAGCTCCTGGTCTGGGTGGCTGCAGGGTTGCAGGAGGGGAGTCAACCCAGCGGCCCGGCCCCAGATCGGGGCTCCGTGGCTGGGGCAGCGGGCGAGCGGCGCGGGGCCCTGGGGCCTGGAGGTGCTGGCTAAGTGGGCACTATTCAAGCTGTTGCCCATTCCATTTAGAGTGATGGCGCAGGATGGCGCAGAGAGCGGAGTGGCACGGGGCGTTTGGAGCAGCGGGGCACGATCGCTCGCTCGCTCGCAGCACCCTGCCGAGCCACGCCAAACCTCCGCCAGGAATGACCAAATGCTACACTCGCCCCGAAATGTGTGCAAATTGGAGTCAGCCGGTTTGGCTTTTTCGCAGGCACAGGGACAGAAGAGTGCAGGGGGAACGAGGGAGGCGCGAGAGAGAAATGGAGAAATGGAGAGAGAGAGAGAGAGAGAGAGGAGAGAGAGAGAGAGAGAGAGAGAGAGAGAGAGAGAGAGAGAGAGAGAGAGAGAGATACTTTACAATAAATTGTCACCATTTGCAATTAAAACAAAAGTTGAACAGTCAACTTTTTGGATAGAGATAGAGAAAGAAGGTAAAGATGAATGAAGGAAAATGAAGAATAAATGAAAGTAGAAGAAAGAAAGAAAGAAAGAAAAGAAAGAAAGAAAGCAAGGAAGAAATTCTTTTTATTTTAAAGTATTTTAAAATAAAAAAAAAAATCTGAAAAGAATAAAAATATATATTTCAGTTGAATCAAATGAAGCTCGGCAATATAACCCTAAAAAGTCATGAGATATATCTATTTCATGCATATTCGTTACAGTCTGAGTTTGAAAAAGACTTCCGGAACACACTTCAGTATGTTAAAATACCTTTTGTTGTATTGCAATTCTCAGTCACTCCTCCCAATCACTTTCCATAAATAATCCACTTAGACTTATAAACATAACTATAAATATTATAGAAACATAATAAATTATACATAATAATAATAAATAAATATATATATATATATATATATATATATATATATATATATATATATATATATATATATATATATATATATAAATAATGTAAACCTACATACATATTTTGTCTTAGAAATTGTTATGTGCAATTATTTTGTCCACATGCCATCCCACCCCTAACATACTTTATAAAAAGCATCATAAAAGTCAAATGTATCTGATAATATTTTTTTTTTATTATATTTAGGCAGATTTTAGTGATTTTATTAAGAAAAGTACCAGTGCTGCTGTGTGAAAATGAGTCAGGGTGTGTGTGTGTGTGTGTGTGTGTTCTCTGGATGCTCTCTGCTTCACTGGCAGAACCCATTTGCTGTGGCGGGGCGAGAACAAGGAGACGATTTGTAAAGAAAAACTGAGGCTACGATCCTCTGACATACTGCATGGGCCCCCTGCCCAGACACACACACACACACACACACACACACACACACAGGCTCATGCACACACTAAGACAGATGTACACACACATGCACACGCACAGGCACAGGACACCTCAACCAACCCCAGGTGTTCCACAGCCAGTGTGTGTGCGTGTGTGTGTGTGTTTGTGTGTGTTCACACTTTTCTCCCCTGTTTACCCTGCTGCCTCCACGCCCCCCCGATACACCAAACATCAATTCCCTCCCATCCACAAAACTCTCCATTCTCTCTCTCTCTCTCTCTCTACCCATATCTACCCAGTGCCCTGGCTTCTCTTATCTCAACTCGTATCAATTCTTTTTTTTTCTTTTTCAAATCTCTCCCCTCTCTCTCTCTCTCTCTCTCCCTCCCTCCCTCCATCTCCCTCCCCCCCCCTCTCTCTCCCCTCTCCCCTCCCCCCCCTCCCTCTCCCCTCCCTCTCTCTCTCTCCCCCTCCCTCCCTCCCTCTCTCCCTCCCACCCTTTTTCCTTTAACTAAACTGGCTCTGGCTGGCTCCATCTGCTCACCCCCTTCCTTCAGCGGCTCTGCACCTGTTCGCACCTCCTCTCCTGTTGGCGTCCGCCGAGCTCCTCTCCTCCTCTGCCAGGGCTAGCGCTGGCACGCGCCCACCTCTCTGTCATTCAATCCATCTGTCACAAGTGAACTTTTGTTTACCCGCCAGCTTCTGTTTTTCCTTCTTCAAGGAAAAAAGCGCCGGCGCCGACCGACGACCACCACCACCACCCCCGCGCCGCGCCGCGCCACACCGTGCACTGCCATCGCTGCCGAGCGAGCACCCCTTCAAGGTCAACGGCAGGGACCGGAGGGAAGAGCAGAAAAACAGAGAGGGAGAGAGAGAAAGAGAGAGGAAGAGAGGGAGAAACAGAGAGACGAAAAGACGACTGTAGTTGCTACTGATTTACACACACACACACACACACACACACACACACCGTCCCCGATACTCACACATACATGCACGCACTCCCAGTCGCACATATGTGCACAAGAGTCCTGAGCATCTTCGCCCATTTGGAAGAGGACACACACACACATACACACACACACACACACACACCCATGAGATGACCGTGCATGTCAAGAGTTCCCATTCTTCAGCAACCCCAACATTTGCTCAGTTAACTAACTTACTTTGTGTGTCTTTTTTCTGTGGGTGAGTGTGAGTGTGTGTGTGTGTGTGTGTGTGTGTGTGTGTGTGTGTGTGTATATGATGATACTTGGGTAAATATCTGTACGGATAATTAATTCCTATCTAAGGCTTGCCAGTATATGTATATTACAAGCAATATGAAAAGAAATGAAAGTCCTCATTGGTTGAGAGATTTGCTCCTGTTTTTGGCGGAGTTAATCAAACCCATTTGCTTGTCGAGAACAAAGCCGTTTTAAAGCCGGTAAGTAATCAGAGTCATTTCTCTGTCATGCCCTTGCCTGGGTCTTTCCTGATGCAAGCACAACTATTTCTTTCAGGGTGATGTGGACTGCTGAGAAGTCACTGTGGAAGTCGGCAAAAGATAGAGAGAAAGTGACAGAGAAAAAGAGAGAAAGAGAGAGAGGAGAGAGAGATGGAGAAAGACGTGAGAGCGAGGGGAGTGAGAAATCAGTGCGAGCGAGAGCGTTCCCACGGGTGAAACAGCCCGCAACACCACCTGAACCGCGCATCACACTTTTACACTCAACACACACACACACACACACACACACACTCCAGCAACCTGCAAGAAACTCTGCCAGACATCACACACCCACACCACATCAGGTCCCCAAATACACGCACACACATACACAGAAGATGCGCACACACACACACACGGTCCCACACTTGGACATGCACACAGATGTACACACGTACACACACACGTACACACACACACACACACACACACACACTAAAATCACTTTGTTCGTGCTTCATGGTAACACGTCAATGGTACATTGAAATGCTGAGAATGCGTGAGCGGGGTGTGTGTCTGGTGGATATCACACACACACACACACACACACACACACACACACACACACACAGAGCCCTGGTGACATTCTCTGGCGTGGGGGCTGCTGCTGTGACGATGGCAAGGCAGATCAGAGCTGCTCCACCAAAGCGTTGGCTCGGCACTCTCCGCCACGAGCAGCGCTTTTTAACCCCCGCAGGACGGCAAGCTGGAGGGGTCACAAGGGGCGTCTCATTCCTCTCTCGCCTTTCTCCCTCCATCCCCTCCCTCTCTCTCTCTCTCTCTCCCTCCATCTCTCTCTCTCCCTCTCTGTCTCCATCATGGCTGGCTTTTGTGTGGGCCGAACTCTTTGTGATGCCCGGCTCATGCCATCTGCTGCTTCTGACAGGGGGGTAGGGTGGCAGGGGGGGCGAAGGGGGAGTGGGGGGGGGGGGGGGGCAAATGCACCAAGAGTCCGGAGGGATGAGAGCGCTGGCCACTGGGCAATGGCCGCCCGCTGTCATCACACACACACACACACACACACACACACACACACACACACACATCTAGCAAACAGCTACTGATGTACAAAGAGCAACAGAATAACTTAATTTGTGTGTGTGTGTTTCAGTTGACACAAACAAATACACACACACACACATAAGATCTTCTGCCATGTGTCTCTTCAATGCAATTTGAATGCATAAAAACAACCATTTCTTCCTGTGTGTCTTAAGCCTGAAACTTGTGCTTAAATGACTTTTTATTTGTATTTTAAGTCACATCATGATGTTCAGTGTGTTTGAGGGGAAACGCAGAGCAGAGGAGTCAAACTGAGGGAGATCTGGCCACACTTCTGAGGTTTGCCTTCGCTGAGACACACACACACACACACACACACACTTCTGAGGTTTGCCTTCGCTGAGACACACACACACACACACACACACACACACACACACACACACACACACACACACACTTCTGAGGTTTGCCTTCGCTGGACGGTCGAGCCTACCTGCGGTGACTAAAGGAGATGACAGCACATCACAGGAGGGCAGAACAGTGAGAGAGAGAGAGAGAGAGAGAGAGAGAGAGAGAGAGAGAGAGAGGGAGGGAGAGAGAGAGAGAAATAGGGAGAGATGGAGATACGGGAGAGATGGAGAGAGAGAAAGAGAGATAAGGAAAGATTTACAGATGAAGGGAAACAGAGAAAAAAAAACAACAGTGGAAGAAGAGAGAAAGAAGAAAAGAGAGAAAGAATAAAAGAGAGAAAGAAGGAAAAGAGAGAAAGAAGAAAGCAGAAGAGAGAAAGGAAAAGGAGTGCACTGGCTTCCAGAATCAGTAAGTAGGGCAGACCTCTCTCCCTCATCCCTCTCTCCCTCTCCCTCATCCCTCTCCCCCCTCTCCCCCTCATCCCTCTCTCCTCATCCCTTTCTCCCGGTTTGGGGCTGGCCCGTGCGAGAGCAGTTGCACCCGACAGATTTGTGTGGTCTTCGCCTGAGGACCTGCAGCATTCGGGGCCTGTGTGGGGTGCCACGGGACGCACACACCACACACACACACACACACACAAACACACAAACACACACACACACGCTGTGCCACTTTTCCACCCAGGCCACTCTGCTAGCTCACATACTGCCTCTCTGTGTGTGTGTGTGTGTGTGTGTGTGTGTGTGTGTGTGTGTGTGTGTGTGTGTGTGTGTGTGCTTGACAGGGAGAACAACTAGTAGAAAAACTACCTGTGCAGAGGTGGGCTTTTGATGTAATCACTTGCATGCATGAAGTACAGGTGTGCATGTCTGTGTGTGTGTGTGTGTGAGAGGGAATGTGTGTGTGTGCGTCTGTGTGTATGTGTGTGAAAGGGAGTGTATGTGTGTGTCTACAGTATGTGACAGGGAGTGCGTGTGTGTGTGTTGTCTGTGTGACATGGAGTGTGTGTGTGTGTGTCTGTGTGTGAGAGGGAGTGTATGTGTGTGTGGTGCGGTGTGTGTGTGTATGGTGGGGAGTGAGAGAGAAAGTGTGTGTGT
>NC_055972.1:7217141-7219641 GCF_018492685.1 Alosa sapidissima | reverse complement strand
AATACGCATACATATGCACTGGGATAAATCCATACATTTAGGTTGAATATGCATACTTATACACTGTGATATACGTAAGCTTACACCCTAATCAGACTCATTACAGGCTAATGAATCATACACCACACAAACTTATATATGAATGTATGGACTATATAGGACACACATTCAGATGAATCAATTACACACACACACACTAACAAGTGTGTGTGTGTGTGTGTGTGTGTGTGTATGTGTGTGTGTGTATGTGTGTGTGTGTGTGTGTGTGTGTGTGTGTATGTGTGTGTGTGTGTGTGCGCGCAAGCTGGGCAGATGGGCATTATTAATGTCTGATGAATGATCAGCTGTTAGCCGTGCACAGCAGGCATCTGGGGGTGGTTATAATGGCAATCTTGTAGTCATCTGTCTAAGTTGTGTGTGTGTGTGTATGTGTGTATGTGTGTGCGTGTGTGTGTGTGTGTGTGTGTGTGTGTGAAAGTGTGTGTGTGTAAGTGTGTGTGTGTGTGTCTGTGTCCGTGTGTGTGTGTGTGTGTGTGTGTGTGTGTGTGTGTGTGTGTGTGTGTGTGTGTGTGTGTGTGCGTGCGTGCGTGTGTGTGAAAGTGTGTGTGTGTAAGTGTGTGTGTGTGTCCGTGTGTGTCCGTGTGTGTGTTCATCAAGTTGTGCTCCTTTTGTTTTCAGGTTTCCTCCGCCGCTGCCGTTGCTGGCGCTCGGTTCCCGCTGGCCAATCAGCAGGCAGATAATCAGTCCAGATTTGGGCTCGATCTGTTTGCTTTTGTTTTGGCACGTGAGCGCGCGTGTACATTAAATAGCGGCCTTGTTCAAGCAAAGCAATCAGTGACAGGTGAGCTTTGTGTACACTTTGAGGTCTCTACAGCACTCTTCCAGTCTCCACACACACACACACACACAGACCCACACACAGCCAGATGTTGTGTTTTCTTGCGCAGCTGTGCTGCTCCGACAGATGTGGAGGTGTGAGATTCGCTCAGAGGAGGGAGTCTGATGCCCCCAAGGTCTGCTTCTCTCCAAACGTTTACTTGAACACACACACACACACACAGAGCCAGTCAGAGAGCATTCGCCAAACATTCACATCTACGCTATTCAAAACCCACACACACACACATAAAACCCACACACGCATACAACACACACACATACACACACAGAGCCAACACAGAGAGCACTCACCAAACATTCACATCTTGCACGCTATTCAAAACCCGCACACACACACACACACACACACACAGAGAGCCAGTCAGACAGCACTCACCAAACATTCCCATCTTGCACGCTATTCAAAACCCACACACACCCACACCCACACCCACACGCACACGCACACGCACACGCACACACACAGAGCCAATCAGAGAGCACTCACCAAACATTCACATCTTGCACGCAATTCAAAACCCACACACACACACACAACACACACACACACACACACACACACACACACACACACAGAGCCAGTCAGACAGCACTCACCAAACATTCCCATCTTGCACGCTATTCAAAACCCACACACACACAGACACACACACACACACACACAGAGCCAGTCAGAGAGCACTCACCAAACATTCCCATCTTGCACACTATTCAAAACCCACACTTTGTGGATACTCATTCATTCTAAGTCCTCATGTATGGAATACTAGAACCCAGAACACTGAAGGAATCTACAGTGAGGTGAAGACAATGAGGTTGCTTTTCGCATTTAACTACGTACATAGTACAATCCAAAGCGCTCCACACACAAGACATTGACACATAAAGACAAACGATGCTGGACGGAGCGGCGTAGTCGCCAGCGTACCCGTGACATCAAGACATAAACAAACAATTTACAAAATAACAAGACACAAAACAGGTGTAAGACAGAGCGGTGTAATCGCCAGCGTCCCTGTGACATCACACCAAGACATACACAAATAAACAGACAGACAAATAGACAGTAAAGCAAGTCTGTCTTCACAAATACAGTAGACTTACAGAACAAGACCAGACATAAAACAAACAGACTCAGCGCTCATGCAGACAAAGATAAAGACAAACAAAAAACACTCAATAAGTCCACAGGCAGGTGTAGTGCTTCGCCAGCAGTTTAGTCCACAGGTCCCCTTTCGGCCCCGCTGAGCAGATCAGCCAGCAGATGAGGGGGCGGTGGAGGTGGCGGTGGGCGGCTCTCTCTTCTCTCCGGCATGGTGATTAAAAAGTCGCTTGCATGATGTTCCCGTACGTTGCTCCTGGACAGTCCAGTGGCGAAACGTAGGCCTGCAGCTAGATGGCAGAGGTGTGGAAGTTGGCAGACGGTGGCATACGGTGAGTGGAGTTCCCTTGGCAGACGATGTAAAAGTTCATACCAGCAACTTCTCAAGGTGAAATCCTGACACAGCTTGTGCGTTGACGTCTGTTGATGGTTGACGTTAGTGGCTAGCTAGTTAGTTAGCTAGCTAGCATTACTACGTCGACATCCAGACGTCGGATG
>NC_055972.1:7204641-7209641 GCF_018492685.1 Alosa sapidissima | reverse complement strand
GTGTGTGTGTTCTGTGTGTGTGTGTTCTGTGTGTGTGTGTGTTCTGTGTTCTGTGTGTGTGTGTGTGTGTGTGTGTGTGTGTGTGTGTGTGTGTGTGTGTGTGTGTTCTGTGTGTGTGTGTGTGTGTGTGTGTGTGCGTGTGTGTGTGTGTGTGTGTGCAGGTGGAGAGGGAGAGGGTCAGGTTGTGATAGCACGTGTGCACCCTGAGGGCTGCTCTTGCCCCAACGCGCTCACTCCTGTCTTCCATCTGCACTCAGCGGTTCTGCAGATGGCAAACCACGCCGGCACCGTGCCGAACGTCAGCCACGCCTGGCCCAGGAGTGGGATTCGTCCCAGGGTCATGCAGTATCTGGGGCAGGAGTTGCTATTTCTATTTCAGGTGTGTGTGTGTGTATATTAATGTGCATGTGTGTGCATGTGTGTGTGTGTGTGTGTGTGTGTGGAGGGGCAGAGAGGAAGATCATGCGAGACTGAAACTGACACTGACACAAACTCATCTTCATAATCATCATCATCATCCTCTCACGATGGAAGGGAATGGGAAAGGACAAACAAACACACAAACTGTGTGTTGTTTATATTTACACACAAACAACCACACAAACTGTGTGTTGATTATATTTACACACGATGTCGCTGGGGACACACAGACCTTTGTTGTTACAAGTTTGTGACGAGACCAGAGGTGCGTTCAAATTCACAAACATAGGCAAACTCTTGCAAACTTGCAAACGTTTGCAAACACTCCCAAACAGTCTGAGGAGGTAGTTCTTCGAGAACATGTGGTGGAGCTGGGCGTGAGCTTGACGAAGGCAACGATGCAATTAGCCCATTTGACAAGACGGGGCCGCTGTGTACATCAACTTCCTGTGGAAGAGCACTGTCCCATAGACAGCAAAAGAAAAGTCCACAGGAAAGACAGAAACAATTGGTCTATTACCGTTACAATGGAATGTTGACACCAAATCGTTCAAATTTAACTGTTCAGAGTAAATGTTCGTCACAAACGTTCACCACCGTTTGCCAAATTTGAACGCACCTCAGTCGTCCTCGAAAGCTCATAACCAAACTAGCTAATCCTGGACCTGCTTAACTTTCCACCAGTTCACCAGAAATGGATACGGCCTGCTTTATGCTCTCAGTGGAGAGCTGAGCCCCTCTACCATGTATCGGAATGTCACATATGTCAATCGTCACGTATGTCCAACCTCTTACGTGTATGTGTCACTTAATATTTGTAAAGCAGAAGAGCCTGATCAGCTGGAGACTTCGCTCACTGCCTTGCACAACAGACAGACTGAGGAAGTCATTTGTCCCCAGGGCCATTGAACTGTTCAATGCTTCACTTAAGGGAAGAGGAGAGATAGACTTCTCCACATAGTCTGTCTGCCTCTCCACCCTCTCCATGTCTTGAACTGTCTGTCCACTTTTTACCATTGTCTTCTGCCTTACTGTTTGCGTGCTATATTAGCACATATGCATAACCCCTCCCTCCATGCCACAGCCGGATTGTTGCCACATTTATACCTTTTCTTAAAATAGTTAATATATATATATATATATATATATATATATATATATATATATATATATATAGTTTTTTTTATATTACCTTGCCTACTCTCTGATATGTCCATATTTATTTTATGCTGGTCTCTAGACTTCATTCTTGCACTGTTGCACTGTTGGACCATCACCATGACACTCACTCACACAGAGCACCTTACCTTACTTTACTATGCACAGAGAATCACAGGCTGAGTCCCTGCCTCAGTATATTTAGTATATTCTTTATCTTCTACTGTCCTTATTGCTTAGTTGTGTTTTTTATATTATAACTATTAATTACTTTTTTCTGTTGTTAGTGAATGTGTGTGTGATGTCTGCATGCTACTGAGACCTTGAATTTCCCCTTGGGCATCAATAAAGTATCTATCTAGACGGCGGATTCCTAAAGAAACGCAAGCACCCACACCATAAGTTTATCTAAATTAGCTATGTACCAAAAACTATATTTTACCGGGACTCGAAGAGCTGTAAACAGTGTTGTAAGCCTGCGTGTACAAATCGGCTTGGTAGCTCCAGTGGAATTTTGAATTGCTGACGAGAATTCTCGGGCTAACCGTTGATGTGCCGTGAGAAAGGTTGGGAATAAGCACCCACCAGCTCAGCACTAAACTGAGCGTGGTAAACAAAATCGGATATTTCAGGCAGTAAAAGCCCCGGTAAGAACCAAACTAGATTTTGTTAAAATCTACACACCTATGGCTACTGAAAAATGTTCATTTAGCAAATGTTATTTTGAAGTATATAAAAAACATTGTTTTAGAATTTTCGAACGAAATGGTTGGTAATTAGCACGTTTACGATATGGAGATATGCATTAAAGGTGTACTCATTCATTTATTCATTCAATTTATCTATTTAATCATTCATTCATTCAATTATTTATTTAATCATCCATTCCTTCATGCAATAAGTCAGTCCGTGAGGGGTGCCTGAGAGACAATGGCAATACAACATTTCCACGTCGTCACACAGTAAAGCTCACAGAGAAGGAGTGACAGAAGAACAGTTCCGCGCTCAGCAAAGGGGCACCGACATCAATGCGCAGTCACACACAGCCACACACATCAGCGCTGCAATTTTTTAACTGACAAACGTTGAACAAACAATGGATTTTATTGTGCGGTGCCGACCAAACCAGAACTGGGTGTTTTAGATTTAGAGAACAAGTAAACGGACAAGTGACTTTGCTCGCCATACCTTGCTGTTGTCTGCCTCCTGATTGGTCAGTTTGTGGTAGGCCTCCTCCAGCTGTCCAGTCAGAGAGGTCTTCTCTCGGTCCGCACGTTCCGTTAGCCCCTCCAGCTCAGCCACCCTCTGAGACAGACTGCCCACCTGCAGACACAGAGGGCCAGATGGAGAGGGATATAACTAGCTTCATCATTATTTTCAAATTAGAAAGTTATACGTTTGTATTTTTGAACTATGGCAACGTTGTATGCACAATCATCATCACCAAGCAATCAAACCAATAAAATGCACTGAATTGAATTGAATTCACAGACAATGAGAGAGAGAATGTTGACTATGATGTGTATACATAAAATAATCCAAACTATGTACTGTATGTGTTCACAGTTGTTAAAGGAACACGCCAGTAGTAATATATGTTCTTACCTTAACTTTCACAAGTTGAGTCATACTGTTCGCCACGTTTCATGTTGTGTGACCTTACACATTTTTATCAACTACTCGTGCAACTGTATTTAAGTAGGGAAAACGTGGATGTTTTTGATTACTGATATCTTCCTCCCTCTATGGCTACGTCTGAGCCCGCTAGCATAGCAACATGCTAACACATTCCCGCCGCACACCAGAGCGTTTGAGTGCACGTACCGACACGGGAGAGGTATGACTCAACTCGTGAAAGTTAAGGTAAGAACATTTATTACTACTGATACTGGGTGGCGTGTTCCTTTAAGGTAATGGTAATAGTGGGGTAGAGAGAGGTAGAGAGAGAGAGAGAGAGAGAGTCATTTTTGTCCTTTAGTCATTTAGCAGCATCATTAGCACAGCCTAAAAGTAGCATCACTCACAAAGGTCAAACCCTAGTATGGAGGTATATAGGATTCAATGTGGTGAAACCTACTTATCTTTCATTTGGAAACCACTCATCAAAACCGTCATCCAAGAAACAAAGGAAGCAGAGACACTCAGAGATCACAGCTGTTAAGGAAACTTCTTCAAAAATATGTTTTAAATGAGGACATGAGATTTCACTCACTTTAAGTTCTGATGCTGTGTTGCATAGCCCTGTTGTATGTTGATTCTGTTAGTTGCAAAATGCAAGTTGTTGTATGTGAGGCTACACAATACACCGCTAGGCCTTTTAACATCCGGGCGTAACACAATACAACAGTACTAACCCTGCGTCTCACTCTAAGCAGCTGTAGAAATGATTGTGAGGAGCAAAGTCATCAACATCATGTTTGTGTTTGTTTGCATTTTGTGAGGACACCGGCCCTTGCAGTAAAAAGCACAAAAGGTGCACGATTCTAATTTTAGCCGTTGAACTGGGCCATTCAGCATCCCCACTGTTGTGCACCAGATGCCAGGATCAGAGGATGCCACTGAGCCCAAAGGACAGGAGAGTCAAGACCACCTGAAAGGGGTGGAGTTCTGTACAAGCCCATTGGGCTTCGTTCCCTCCTTGCACCATTTAATGTTAATGTGTGCTAAATAAATAAACTAAACTAAACCTCAGGATCCCTCAGAAGAGTGAAGACCACCTCAGGATCCCTCCAGAAGAGTGAAGACCACCTCAGGATCCCTTCTAGACTGAACTGGACCACACACTAAAGCACCAGCATGCAAGTATTTGGTGCTTTTTGTGGTACCTTTTCGAAAGTTACTAATTTTCTGCACAATTCTCCAATTTGTTCTTAAAATAAAGTGATCAGAACACAGGTGGCCTATGTTCAATGTCAAAAACGTGAATAGTTTGCATCTATGACAGTATATTGTTAGTATACCTTCTACCTATTCATTCAACAAGGCAGAATCCTACCAGTGTAGGAGCGTGCGTGCGTGTGTGTGTGTGTGTGTTTTATCAAATGACTCTTGAGTTTGGGGCTCAGATATGCTATGAGTCGTTGTAAATAGTTTACGGTGGCCCGCTGGGGACATTCCTCATTGCGGCTACATACTGTATGTGCATTGTAGCAGATTTCGAAACTCATCCGTCAATGTCAGCTCACTCAGGTCCATTCACAGTCTCAGCCACTCTCCCAGCAGCCAGTGGGCACAACCCAGAGTTGTTGTGTTCAACGACATCTGCTTCAACTACAGGGTCTGACTCGGGAACAACACATCAGCCGCGGTGAGCTCGGTCCACATGCTGCATTCCATATCACTTCACCAACTTCCACGACTTTAACACATGCTCTTACTTTTCTCATCTCACTGAGTTGGAAAGGTGTTTCTTAAAGCCAAGC
>NC_055972.1:7174641-7197141 GCF_018492685.1 Alosa sapidissima | reverse complement strand
ACTACCATGATCGGCATACATAAAACATTCTAAACATGTATTTAAAAAGGCACATGACACACATACCCACAACACGCACACAAAAGAAAGGCTACAATAATCAGTATTTGCTCATCTGAACAATATGAAATGTTGGCGATTGATTCTCACTTGGTGATCCTCTCAATGGCATGCGTGTGTACGTTGGTGTGTGTCTCTGCCAGAACCGCCTCATGTTGGACACAACGCAAACACAGCCCCCCCACCTGGGGCTGACCTGCCGACGCCGCCATCATGGCCTCGCGGTGGCGCAGGCGACCTTTGACCTCCTCACTCTCCCTCTGGGCTGTCGCCAAGTCCTTCCTGGTGACACAGAGGTCAAAGGTTATCTGCACCTGGCATAATCTTAGGGCTGTGACATTGTGTGTACAGAATAGGACATAATGCGGCAGATTATTTTCACCAAAAAAGACGTTTACATTTACAGACAGAGAGCAAATGAGCAGACGTCTGTGTAATTATGTGTACACAGGACACTAATAAAATGAGGACATTAATAATCCTTACTGTGTGTGTGTGTGTGTGTGTGTGTGTGTGTGTGTGTGTGTGTGTGCGTGCGCGTGTACCTTCACCCTTCCAAACACCCGAACTTAAACCTGGCTGTTTAACCTTGTGGTTAGTGTGCTGCACACAAGAATCCAGAAGATCCCTGCTTTAAAGCCCAAGGTCAAACAGGTCACACTTACTTCAGAGCCATCACCTGTGCCTCCAGGGTCTGCAACTGAGCCTGATAGAGAGTCTTAAGCTGGTCCTAATGCACACACACACACACACACACACACACACACACACACACACACACTCAAAACACACACGCACACACGCACACACACACACACACACACAAACAAAACACACACACACTCAAAACACACACACACACACACACACACACACACACACACAAAACACACACACAAACACACACAGAGAGAGAGAATGTAAGGTGTTTAAATGTATGTTTAAATCCTCATCTCCACAGCATGTTCCATGTGCATGTGATGGCCCATACCAGCTCTCTCCTCCACTTGTTGTCCTCTGCGGGGTGGGGGGTTCTGGGGGTGGGTTTGGGCTTCATGGCCCGTTCTGGACTACTCAACTGGGCCACAGGATTCATCTGCAGCAAGACACCAGCACAATCATGCTGCTATCAATTAAGCAAATATGAATGTTGCTACAATTCAGCTGACCATGGCGACCCAAAAAACAAAGGCAAACGACCTCAAATTGACAACAAACACAAAGACAACGGTAAATCAGTCTAGATTAAAATACAATACAATACAATTAAAAAGTTTGTGTTCGACTGTGTATTTTTAGACACCCAGGTCAAGCATACGGTATATTGTGCATATATGCATACATTGTAAGTTATTTTATATTATTATAAATATAAATATTATATTGTAAAATATGGTATAGTGTGCATATATGCATACATTGTGAGTTATTTTATATTATTATAAATATAAATATTAAATATTATATTGTAGGATAGGCAGACAATTTTGAAAAAATGGCAACCAAATCTCATGACCGGGCAAGCAAAACAGAGCATTGACTTGGCCAGCAGGCAAGCTGGGAAAATCAGGACTTTACAGTGGCACATGTGGACATGATTCCACGGGCACTGTCTCAGTAGGCTAGTTACTCACTGTGCTATGGTCCATCAGTAGGCTAGTTACTCACTGTGCTATGGTCCCTCAGTAGGCTAGTGATACTATGGTCCATCAGTAGGCTAGTTACTCACTGTGCTATGGTCCCTCAGTAGGCTAGTTACTCACTGTGCTATGGTCTCTCAGTAGGCTAGTTACTCACTGTGCTATGGTCCCTCAGTAGGCTAGTTACTCACTGTGCTATGGTCTCTCAGTAGGCTAGTTACTCACTGTGCTATGGTCCCTTAGTAGGCTAGTTACTCACTGTGCTATGGTCCCTTAGTAGGCTACTCACTGTGCTTTGGTCCCTTAGTAGGCTAGTTACTCACTGTGCTATGGTCCCTTAGTAGGCTACTCACTGTGCTTTGGTCCCTTAGTAGGCTACTCAGTGTGCTATCTGAGATGGAGTGGTCCCTTAGTAGGCTACTCAGTGTGCTATCTGAGATGGAGTGGTCCCTTAGTAGGCTACTCAGTGTGCTATCTGAGATGGTGTGGTCCCTCAGTAGACTACTCACTGTGCTGTGGTCCATCAGCGTCTCTTCAACTACTTTGCATTTGAGTTCCTCGTGTAGCCTCTCATTCTCAACAATCACCACCCGCACCCTCTGTTTCATGCCCACAAGCTCCTCCTGCAAACACACACACAAACACACACAGACGATGCACACAGAGAAAGAAAGAGAGAGAGAGAGAGAGAGAGAGGAAGCAATGAAGAGACATAGAAATAGGCACCCAGGCTGACTTGCTTTGTGATAATTAAACGATTCAGATCAACTATGGTGTGTAAATATGTCTATGCATAAGTCAGAATGGTCCACAACTGAATCCACTTAATTTAATACACTGTGTAATGAAATCTTCAAATTAAATCATATCATTAACCATTACCGGTAATACCATAATACAGCTTCAGCCATGCTCTCTGTACGGGTATGTTTTACACAGCACCCACAGTAGCAAAGAAACCAGACATCCCTCTCGGGACTTTATGACTGGCCATCTCTCAACAGCCAACCCCAATCAGCCATCAAACACACCTTACAGAAGTTGACCTCAGCCTCCAGCTGCCGAATGTAATCAGACTGCTTGTGAATGATGGGCACTAGATCCTGCATGGCAGGCAAGCTGCCTTTCAACTCCTCAGGAGACTTCTGCTGAACAGTGGGCAAAAGTTAAAGAAAGACAGTCAGTTATTGTCGACGAAGACTGAGCATAGGCACACAACTCAAATGTATGTTTATTAGTTACTCGCCAAGGCCTTAGCAGAGGGATTACAATTCCCTAATCAATTGTCATCTATATAATGGACTTAGGAGGACCAACTGAACTCCGACCTCTGACACATCAATTAAAGGATTGAGAAAAGATGTCCCAGTACCTTGGGCGTTGATTTTCTTTTCGATGGCGTGATATTGACTGCTTCTCTTGGCTGTTTTTGCAGAAGTGACCGCAACTGAGATACTGCAACCAAAGAGCAGAGGGTTGAGCCTTGAATAAATTCTTGTTTCTCAAGGACTACGGAGCAATATAGAACAACTAGGCCTAAGTAGGAGAAATCGTACCAAAGACAAAGCAATAGATATAGATAAACATATAGATGTATAGACAGACAGACAGCCAGCCAGACAGCTAGATAGATAGACAGACAGATAGATAGGCCTAGATGTAATATTCAATGTTATCTCCTGTAGCAGCAATTCACTGTAGTAGTTGCGGTAGGTCTACGTTTGTTTGCCTGTAGGCTACCTGCTTCGCTCTCCTGGAGTTGTTGATGCGATGAATCGTCAACACTGTGGTCTGCATCTGAGTTTGCCTGTCTGTCCACTACCACCACTTCCTCCGACTCGGAACTTCGGTCCAATACAGTGCTGAGTTGCTGGATGCTGCGGTTAGCTTTTTCTGTGAAGTCAAGCAATTTGGAGTTTTTGCAATCAGTGACTGGCACAAAAGTAGACTAACTGCGAAATCGTGTTATCTTTGTTTCGTGTTTGTATCTTGTATCGTTTATCATTCATCCATAATTAGAAGTGATTATAGCGACTTTTGCTAATTAACGTGCGTACTGTCTGCACGCATGTTTCGTGTATACATTATTAATGCGCAGGGTATGAAGTTTCACCAGTTTGCAGTTACCAAGCAGATGGCAATCAAACTGTTTTGAGTGTGCTATCGATAGCCAGCCTGTCATCACCTCGCAGTTTCCTCTGATACGCTCCCAACTCCTCATCTTCGTCTGAATCGGGAGATGGCTTCATAGTAGACTAACGTTATGGAAAGTAGTATATATACCCTTTTGTGTTAATGCCTTTATCTCAAGGTGAAATACTTAAGTGCTGAGCAGAGTCTGCTTTGCTTTGCCACTCAGACGCTGCTCAACGGTTGCAACGTAACTACACATGCACTTCCGTAAACGTAACATGGATTTGTGGGATTTGAAGTTCTTGGAGTGTCTCTTTGTCGGGCATCATCAGCTCAAGAGGGGGGATAAGGAACTACAAGTCACAGATCCGAATCAACTGCAATGAACGCGAGGTAGGCTTTCAAATGTGGAAATATTTTGAGAAAATACTTTCAAAAACACGTAGATGTAAAATTCGAAAAAATGACTTATAGTTTTTATTTGGTAGGCTGATAATATTTCTTTAAATTATTCGACTGAATGTAGGCTTATTTTTTAGGCGACGTTGCATGCCAATCACAACGCGAATACACGCCCATATGGCCGTGTTGGAAGTGCAGACGCAGGCGGTAGGGATGTCCTAGCCTCAATCTAGCTTGCTCGCAGTCACCGCTATTCGCTAGGAATAACGTTATTGCTGGGCAACTGAGACAATTACCAGACCGACGCTCAGTAACAGTAGGACTGGGTTGGGCATTGTGGACACGTTGGATATAGCTTACAGCCGAGCAAAAGCAAGGATATTTCTTTGGAAAAGAGGGGTGAGTACAATAAAAAATGTTTTGATGAAACATTTATAGTGCTTCTTGAATTTGGAACATCCACATCAGGGAGGTTAGCTACACACAAAGTGGCAACTCGACTCATCCGTTGTGGCAGTGACATGTTTTTCAAAATCTTTTATATCACTTCACAAGCAAAAAGTATGTCATGCTTGTCTGGTCAGTTTATTTATGGACATTTGAACACATTTCGTTTGTGCATGCAATTCTACTTAGAGAAAGGATTCCATGTCTCAGAAATGTAGCATACATCCTGCCATGTCAACAACATGGTGCTTTGCTACAAGGTAACAAAAGTGTGTATTGTCAGTCGTCTGCAGAAGCAATCGCTATTCATGACAGCTCGCCTACACTGTAGCCTCAATTATTGCATTGTAACATAGCAAATCCTAAAACAATTAGCCAGCCTCGAATGAATCAGTTTGCCGCTTTGTAATGAAACGGCAGACTTATAGGCAACTAACGATCATTTACACCAGGTAATGAAAAGTGTTTTATATTTTAAACTAGATGAACAGACATGCATTTGATTTGCTGAGTCTTTCTTCACTGTGCTCAGAAGCCGGCTTCTTTCAGAGTCCAAAACCCCATCCTTGACAAAGGCTCCATCGAATCACGAGGATCATAAAAATGCACGTATAGCCTGCGCATCCTGTGGAAACACATGGAAGTAGGTTAATCGGTCAAAATGGTCCTTCGAAAGACAAGCTGATGGAAATGGACCACAATTGATCGCATGGTCGGGGTAGAGCAAGGGTGCTTTGTTTTGATGGAGTAGGGGGCTAGCATGCTATCATTGATCATTTTCCAACTGCTTCAAAATTTGGGGCGGATAGCGACTGGAAAGTGTGTTGCTTAGGCTATGGTTAGGATCTGCAAAGCCTGATAAATATCTATAAAGATATTTTGATCTGAAATCGCAAATGCAGAAAAATCAGGGCGAGTGGAGTGGGTAAGGTCAGAGAATAGACTGCACTCCCTCTTCACCTTATGCCAAATGATACGTCTGCTTCTAGGATTGCAGCAGTGATCTCCTTGCCGCCTAACTGCTGGATAGGCTAATTGGAACATCGTCGGTCATTTGTTCAAGTTTTGTTGCCACTTTATAATGATAGATTGTACGGGAATCAAGAGAATGGCAGTGACTGCGGGCATGTCTACGACGACATGTCATTTTGGTTCTTGGCACTCCAAATCTAATTTTGAACGACTGTATGTCATGCTCAAACTCCCATTTCTGTCTACAGGGCGTTTGACCGTTGTTTAGATTGAACAAAGTAGCGGGATGGAATAGCCTAAAGGGCTCTTTCTCTAGGAGCGCAGTCTCCTCCTCCAAGCAACTCGACTTCTGGGCCGCGTGCCACTGTTAATCGTAGACAGAGCTCTCCCTCCTCCCAGCCGCAGTCTTTGACCACAACTGCATTTTTTGGAAATCTGCTTTTGGGGTTTCTGGACAGATTCACTTGTCCACTATGTGTAGCATTGATCTTTTTTTCGCTCTTTAATGAGAGTAGTCATTAGGCCTACTTCAGAGGTGAGAAAATTACCGGTTTAGTTCTGTCACATTATTTGTTGACACAGGACAGGAGTCTTACCATAGGCCTTTCCATGCCAACAGGAAGCTAAGTTCTCTATAAGGCATATTGTTCTGAAGAACAATGGCCCACACTACAACAAGCCAACAACATGAGCTTTCATTTTGCCCTGTAAAATTACTTTGTAGCCTGTTAAAAAAAGAGTAGCCTATGATATGTGATCCAGCTGAGAAAGTATGAAGTTGTTTTTCAGATAATTTTCTCCTGCCTCGAGTGTCTCATTTGTCTAGCCCAGGGAGGGATCACATAGTCCCTGTTTTGTAGAGTCAGAGAGGGTTATGAAACAGCATCATAGGGCGAGTCTACAAATGTCACACACACACAGTCGTTTTGGGTGTAACGATATTTCCCCCCGCCGTTTTCCATGTATGTTTTATTTGAGTGAATTTTTAGCACTGCCACTGGATGCTTTTGTTATTTTTTTCCAGCAACAACATTTATTTTTATTCTACAAAGACCATTAACTTCAAAGGGGTGGTTCATGGCATATCACCATTGCTTTTGTGAACACAGAGGGTGTCGTGTTTCTTCATTGGTTGAGTAGTGTAGTCTACTGTTCATAACATGAAATATCATTGTCATCATTCACAATTTATCCATGCCATTAAACAACTGTAAGTCCAGGAGTGAAATAGGCATGTAAGTAAAAGCACCAGAGAGATTGGCTATGAGCAAATAACCACAGAAGGAAGATTAAAAAGCAGAAGTTAAGGTTTAGGGAGCCTGATTGTGATAGAAAGTGATAGAAAAAGGAGAACGAACCAGACAGTGTGAAGAAAGAGAGAGTGTGGAGGAAGGGAGTGCATTTTTTTTTGTCTTCAGGCTTTGGTGATCCTGATGATAAATAATTAATCAGACCACGGCATCACTTCCTGTGATGGTCCGCCTCTCAGGGTCCTCCCTCCGGAGTGCTTCCTGGTGTCAGGGCCTGTGTGATACGGTTGTTTACAGGAGCCGGATTACATCAGTCTGCAGGCATGTGACATACATTCAGACTCATTACATGTACAGGGAACCTCTGAACGGTTTCAGTTGACTGATTCTATGGTTATAGGCCATATATTGTGTGAAGCATTTGGAAAAAGTGCTCATTATTACTGAAAATTAAAAAATGGTTTTAAGCTTATGTAGCATTCTTTATCAATCATGCTGTAAATGTGAATAGTATAGGTCTATTTTAACATCAGTGTTAACTATAGCTTTGTAATTATCCATTTACGATGTAGGGGGGGGGGGGGGGTGAATAGCTGTATAGTGGGTGTGATCTGATCCTGAATGAAGCAACCAGCTGAACTGGTTGGTGTCCGGATCGATCCAGATGTCTACTTCCTGCGTGCAGACACAGTAGTGTGAGGTCACGCTCGGGACAGAGCGAATAGCTGCCCACTCCTACCCCCGCACAGTAGGACACACATGCCGCTAATCTAGCTGAGGGGTCACACATGCTTGCTGCATTAGTAAGTGGGATACTGTAGAAGTAGGAAGTGACCGAGAAAGCTTTGGTCCATGCTAAAGGTCCGAACCAGTAGAGAGTATAGATAGAAGCTATAGTGATAAGCAGAGAGTATAGAAGCTATTACAATGTATACACTGAAATGATATATACACGCAAATGGAATACGTCTGGGGGAGGGAAAAAGAATAAAATGGTTAATGGACTTAGTATAGTCCCACAAGACAGTATGAAATGATGTTGAGGGATGGGGGGTAAAAAAAGCAGACAAAGATATGCAAGCTAGAAAGGTCATAAAATAACGAGGGTTAGACCATTCGTCTGGGTATGTAGAGAGCTTCACTAATGGACTTATATGTGTTGATGCGTTTGGCAGAAATGTGTGGGTGGAGGGAGCAGCCTTCGGAGGACATGTTTTGGCAAAAAGCACAATGTAGGTTAGTGTGGCGCCCATGATGCGCCCGCCGGCGCGGGTGTTCCTCAGGGCCATTGCCACATGGCTGCCCAATAGGGACTCCTTCCAAGAGAACATGTCACACCACCATGCAGACTTCAGAGGCGCTAAAACAACTTCCTTAGTATAGTATTCAGTAACGAGCTCCCTTCCCACCGAGCGTGCATGCATGTTGACACGTGGTCAGTGCTCATTTACATATTAGGTCACATGTGATCCATGCGGGTCGATAAACATGCTATTCTATCACCACACTGGAGATGGAATCTATACATTAATGTAAGCCCCTGCATTAAAGGATGGATTAGTTGAGGGGGTTTGTTTTAGGCACCATGTGTTCTTATATAGATTTTGATGAGCAGGCTGTCTTGTGCTGTGTTCTGTGGGTGTTGCGCCATATGGTCTTTTTTTGCTGCTCCCACAGATTTGCTTATGTTGCCACTCCACTCCTATTCACCCAGACTGCTATCAGCAGGGGTGGCCAGACCTCAGCAAAGCACACGTTTGGATTCACAATCAGAAAACCAAAAACAGCACTTCATTTATGTCCCAGCTCCTCCTATTTATGTTAATTGCACACTCTGGCATTTAAGAGTTATATATAAATTATAACTATTATAAACTACATATTCTGTGTTTATAACAAAAGTTTGGACACTCTTTTGACAGTGAAAAATGCAAAAACTAGATTCTTGGATGGTCCAATATAGACTGAGTTGCTATTTAAATTTAGGGCTAATTGACTTATACACTACTTTTGTACAGTTACTTAGTTGCTAAACAACAACAGCAAAGGTTAAATTACCATTATATGACATTATTCATGATTCAACATAATTCATTATTACAATAGTATCTTGTCTGATATCTCCGTTTTGATTAGTTTGATTTAATATGATTTATTTTGGTAATGCCCATGATAAATATAATGTGTATGAAAAAAGTCAAAGTCAAAGTCAGCTTTATTGTCAATTTCTTCACATGTTCCAGACATACAAAGAGATCGAAATTACGTTTCTCACTATCCCACTATCTCACTATCCCACTATCACTATCCCAAAAAAGAGTCACTATCCTGAGTGTTTTCTGGCCACATGAGGAGATTCATGTGCTTAATTATTGCACAGTAGGGGACAATGTGGCGAGAAAATACCTTTAGATTTGCATCGGTACAAATCGATTCATGTTTCTGCCATCTTTATATTTTTTTGGAGACAAATCTCACAGGAAATAATGCCCCAGACTCTATTAAAGTGTAGCTAATTAGTAATAGATATGCAGTGATTGGTGAGACATTGGCTGATTCAGACCGCACCATATGGGAAGCTGATGATGGCGTGGTTTAACGGTGCATGAAGCCTTTTGTCATCCTGATAGCCGGAACATATTTCAAGCAATGGAAAAGTTAAGGACAACAAACAAAGGATGCCAAGACGTAAGTGATTATATTCAGCAAAGTATGTTCACGGAAGTATAGTTTTCTGCATTAAGTGTATGGTTGGTTTCTAGGCCACTGTGTTTAGTTAGCTCTCTTTGTGGCGATTGGATGTTTTCTGGGCCTTTTCAGAAGCAGGTCTGTCGGTCAGCCAACAGCAGGGCTGAAATTCAGGAGATGGAGGAAGTCTCCCTGCGACTGGCAGTGGCAGCCATTGTTCTCTCTGTTGCAACGGCTGCCTTCCCTCAGGGGTTCTTCTGAATTGTGAAATAGTACAAAAATATCTCAGTGCAAAACCTTCATAGGAGGGACTATTTTAAAAGCCTCTCAGGGTGACATCACAGTTTTCAGGGAGGTTATCTTTAGAGTGTCGCTTTAAAATGCATGCCATTTTTTTTTTTTTTCCTCAGTCTGAACTGGCGTCTCTGCGCATCATTGTTTGGTGTGTTGACACTTAAAAAAGAAATACTCTCTAGGAGTGTGATGAGGTGTGTTTGTGTTTGGGTTGCATATGCAAAATAAAGCTGAATGGCACTCTGAGCTTTTATACTACAGGCTGCACAAGGGAATAAAGAGAAACTAGGCCATCTTGGTGCAGACGTCAAAGTCAATTGTCTGCCTGCTCAGACAAAGACAGGAGCTGTAGTATCTCTGAGACATATTCAGCTCTCTCTCTCTCTCTCTCTCTCTCTCTCTCTCTCTCTCTCTCTCTCTCTCTCTCTTCTTTCTTTCTCTCTCTCTCTCTAGCTCCTCTCTTCCCCTCTGGCTTAGCGCTTTTCTCTATCTTCCAAAATCTCCCACCAAGATTTAAATCTCCATGCATTTTTAAAAAGGTTGGAGATGATTTCCTTTGTTACCTAGGTCACCTAATCAGCCCCCCCCCCCCCCATTACTATTCCACAAATCAGAAGCTTTGAACTTGGGAATGATGGCGAATTCTTTGGCAGCCTGACCCCCCCCCTGCCCCAGATCTATTTGGAACTGCAGATTCATTAGGTGGGTTGATAATGGCTTTTAATGGTAGTGAATAGAGATGTCTGCTGCAGACAGACGCAGACTTACTTACACATAGTGAATACTCATTGAGGTCAGAAGTCATTTCTGAGTCACTCATGCAGTGTCTCCCATATTAGTGGCTCTCTGATGCCTGCAAATTATATAAAATATCCCGTAAATGTTTTTTTTTTTCCCCATTGATATGCATCCCTGAAATTAGTTATTGTGGGGTGGGATGTCAGTGACCATGACTTGTCTGTCCTTGATATGTCTGAGGAATGATTCTCCTTTGAGAGTCATAGAGATGGTAATACTGAACATTGGTGGTGGTGAGGTTCCCCTTTCACCGTAAAGCACATTCGGTGTCTTATAAAGCGCTATACAAATATAAGTTGTTGTTGCTGTTGTAACTAAAATAATCGAGAATTCCTACTTGTATGAAGAGATTTTATTTATTTATCATTTTAGAGTTTTATTTCGGGCACAGCACTGCACAGGCGTGTGTCACGCCTCTCCAGTTCATGAACTGTGAGATACATTAAATAAGAATGATTAAATAAAGGTCTTTGGCAGCCTAAATTTCTCTCTGCATTCCTACGCTGCGACCTTGGAGACAGCCAAAGGACGTTCACTCCTGTAGACAGCAGGAGGCCCCAGGAGGCTGCGTCGGCTCAGTGTAGAACATTAGACCGAAGCTGAGTCCAGCGCCATCTTCAAATGTGGGCTACAGCCGAATTCAATGCACACGTTTGTGGCTGGTGAGAAGATGACAAAGGGGAAGAGTACAATCTGAGTCCACACACAATGCCATCCTGGACTAAAGCAGAAGAGCTTTAATTAAAGCAGAAGAGCTGTGGCGTAAGTAGCCAAGTAGCCTCCAACCATCACGGGACATCATAGCAGAGATGCTAGGCCAAGGTAACCAAACTTTCAGACATCTCAGAGCATTGCAGGAGAGCCTGTAAGACAGCTCACTGTGTGTGTGTGTGTGTGTGTCTTGCGAGAAAGAGAGAGACGTGAGGGGCACGGTTGCACCGTTATAGCGAGAGGCAAGATTGAAGGATATTGCATGTCTTTATCTGATCAAGTCTGCCTGAGTATGTACAGTATGTGTGTGTGTGTGTGTGTGTGTGTGTGTGGAAGAGTGAGATGGGAGGGAGCGCTTGTCCCGGCTGAGTTAGCACTGCTCTGGGACGGACACTTGCACAGCAGTTGCATCATCTGTCCAGCTGCACCACTGCAGGGAGGAGTCTGCAATGTCCTCACTCACTAGAGGAGCCGCAATGTCCTCACTCGCTAGAGGAGCCGCAATGTCCTCACTCACTAGAGGAGCCGCAATGTCCTCACTTTGTCCTCACTCACTAGAGGAGTCTGCAATGTCCTCACTCGCTAGAGGAGCCGCAATGTCCTCACTCACTAGAGGAGCCGCAATGTCCTCACTCTGTCCTTACTCACTAGAAGAGCCGCAATGTCCTCACTCACTAGAGGAGCCGCAATGTCCTCACTCACTAGAGGAGTCTGCAATGTCCTTACTCACTAGAGGTCTGCAATGTCGTCACTCACTAGAGGAGCCGCAATGTCCTCACTAACTAGAGGAGTGCAATGTCCTCACTCACTAGAAGAGTCTGCAATGTCCTCACTCTGTCCTCACTCACTAGAGGAGCCGCAATGTCCTCACTAACTAGAGGAGTGCAATGTCCTCACTCACTAGAGGAGTCTGCAATGTCCTCACTCTGTCCTCACTCACTAGAGGAGCCGCAATGTCCTCACTCGCTAGAGGAGCTGCAATGTCCTCACTCACTAGAGAAGTCCGCAATGCTTTCAAACAGAGGAAATGTCAAAGGGTTGACTCTGTAATGGATACAAAGGTCAAACACTATTCAGTTCCCCGTTTGATCCAATTGCTTCTCGTTTCTAACTGGATGAGCATGTGTGTAGATTTCACACACAGCTGCTGAAGCTAGGAGGCCAAGGGAGAGTAAGTAAGTAAGTGTGGCAGCAGGAATGGACAGCAGCCACTCTGTGTGCAATACAGGACCTTAGCCTAGCGCACTGTGTGTGTAAAACAGGACCTTAGCCTAGCGCACTGTGTGTGTAAAACAGGACCTTAGCCTAGCGCACTGTGTGTGCAATACAGGACCTTAGCTTAGCGCACTGTGTGTGCAAAACAGGACCTTAGCCTAGCGCACTGTGTGTGCAAAACAGGACCTTAGCCTAGCACACTGTCTGTGCAATACAGGACCTTAGCCTAGCGCACTGTGTGTACAATACAGGACCTTAGCCTAGCACAATACAGGACCTTAGCCTAGCGCAATACAGGACCTTAGCCTAGCGCACTGTGTGTGCAAAACAGGACCTTAGCCTAGCGCACTGTGTGTACAATACGGGACCTTAGCCTAGCGCACTGTGTGTGCAATACAGGACCTTAGCCTAGCGCACTGTGTGTGCAATACAGCCTAGCGCAGTGTGTGTACAATACAGGAAATTAGCCTAGCGCACTGTGTGTGCAATACAGGACCTTCAATAACTGCAGTTATTAAACTAGAAACGGCAGTAGTGCCGTTTGTCTGAAGTACTATGCTTTTCATGTCCAAAATACTGCATGTTATGGGGGAAAAACAGCAGTTGTCCTGCATATGAACTCCAAAACTGCAGTTTTGACACTTGGCACCAGTTTTGGACAAGTAGCCTAGCTTAGCCTCAGAGTTTTGTTGGTCTACATTGGCTGCTGGTCATTTCACACACATTTTCTCTCACACATACAAACACACACACTTTTTGTCTCGCCTGGATTTACAAACACACACACATACGCACACACACACACACACACGCATTCATACACAGCGGAGGAATGCTCTGCTATCCTGAGCCAACAAAACCTCGTTCTCTCTGTAGTTCACTGCCAGGGTATGAGTCAGCAACAGCAGCTCCTGATACACTAACTGCCTCAGTCAGGGTCCATTGAGGCCGTTGTAACTGTAGAAACCGTAGCACATTGTCCATCTCCACAGAAGAGCAGTCAGCCAGTCAGTGGGGGGGGCAGTCCAGCTTTGCGCCTCCGCAGGACAGCGCTTTCAAAAGATGAGCGAGGAGGACAGGGGGGCAGGAAGTGTGAGGGCCTACTTCCTCTGGCTTACAAAGCATGCCTAGTCAACTCGGAACAATCCCAGTTTGTCCAGTGCTGTCCAAGAGTGAGCGCAGAGAGGAGGGGGGGAGAAGGAGTGGGGGGGGGGGGGGGGGAGACTGATGGGTGAAATCCCATTTTGCCATGTTAGTCTTTTCATGGTCGGATTCTTCAAATTTTGGCCTCCACTTCATACTGATGTGGAGTCTCACGGACAACAACACAACACGTTCATTACTCTACTGCTGTGGAACACACACACACACACACACACACACATAAATACACACAGCAGAGCTCTAGGGCAACACAACAACATAACGTGTTCATTACTCTACTGCTTTGGGACACTCACCCTTCACCCACATACCCGTACAGAAGCACCAACACATGCACACACACACTTACGCTGTCATGAAACATAATTACGCACTCAACTTTCACACACACACACACACACATAAATGTACACACACACACACACACACACACACACACATATAGAGCCACACGCTCACACATGCAGGAAGTGGCAGTGCCCACTGCAGGTCTAGTGGGTGGTGACTCATTTTAATGAAGGAGGACTGTGTGGCTGCTCCTCTGGAATAGGTTAGCAGCATGTGTGCCCAAAGGAAGCTAGAGCCGTATGCCACACCCCTTTCAGCTGGGGAGCACTTTCATGTGTGTGTGAGTATGTGTTTGGGTTTTTGGGTTTGCATGTTTGTGTGAGAGAGAGAGATGCCTAATGCCTTATGAGTTTGACTTTGTTGTGCCACACTGGGCTGATTCTCAGCGCCTGACTATGCTGGGGCTGATGTGTGTGTGTGTGTGTGTGTGTGTGTAGGTGCAGTATAGGAGCTTGGAGCTAAACAGATTCTTCTTTCTTTTCCTTTTGTTTGTCTTCACTTAACACTCCACCATCATTCTTCTGCGTTATGTTCTCAGCTCCATATTGTGCCGTGTGCCCTCCTTCCTTTCTCTCTCTGTTTTGTTTCAGGATGTATTTAGTCATCAACATCTAATTATCCCAATCTCTTGCCGTCGTTCGGTGACTTTCTCAGTCAAAGCTAAAAAAGTTAAGTCGAACCTTATCCTCCTCATCCTTAATCCTTATCCCCCTAAAACCAGATCCCCGGCCAGGTCAGCTAGCGCCCCGCTAAGAAAAGAATGTTGGAGTGGCACAGCGCCCAGGATCAGATGTTCTGTGGCCGTATGAGCGTATTATATTAACATATTTATTGCAGTACATAGCAAGTAGCTGGAAATAATACTTTATTTCTACCACTGTCCCAGAACACCCCCTCCACACACACACTTCTCCCCAGACTTAATTGCGCCTCAAGGATGGTGCCATTCCAGCCTTCTGTCCTCACACTGTCCAATGTCTTTTTTTTATTTCTCTCTGGTATGTGGGCTGAGATTGTGGTCAGGCATCTTTGTGTGTGTGTGTGTGTGTGTGTGTGTGTGTGTGTGTAGACGTGGTATGCAGACGCCATATGAACTTGTGGCAGAGGTGCTGGAGGTTTTGAGGTGGAATGGAAGGACAGCACTGTCTGGGTGGATGATAAGTGTAAAATGGGATTCTGTATATTCTGGCATGTCAGAAAGCCATTAAAAAGCAGGAAAATAAAGAAATAGTTTAGTCTGAATACTCTCAAGAGAATTACTAACACACAACTCTTACATTACTTACACACTACTCGGATGACATTTTTCTGTCGCTTAAAAATCTTTATGTTCTATTATGTGAAATGCTGCACTCTTTTAAGGTTTGTTTATTCAGATTATCTAAATTTGTCAATATTTTTGTTACAGAATACAGGACCACTTTTTAAACTCAACTATCTCAATGCTGTTTTCCTACGGCTGTCTGATGTAAATGTGTTGCAATTTAATTACTTCAATTATCCTAATCATAAAAATCCTTCTGTAGAGGTAGTGGGCTCATATAAATACCTGGGAAGCATAATCGATGACAGACTAAATTTTAATCTTAACATAGAGAATATCTGCAAGAAAGGCCAACAGTGACTCTTCTGCCTCCGTAAAATGGCAAAATTCAATGTGGATAAAACCATTATGAGAATATTTTATAAATCATACATTGAATCTGTTTTATCTTTTTCTATAATATGCTGGTATGGAAATCTGAATGTAAAGGATAAAGCCTCACTCGCCAAAATAGTGAAGGTCAGTGGCAAAATCATAGGTGCCAAGCAAAGCAGCCTATCAGACCTGTACAGTAGATTTGTCAAAAAAAAAGGCAGAATCTATTTTATCAGCAAATGGTCATCCTCTTCACCCTGAGTTTCAGTTGCTACCTTCTAAGTCACGCTTCAGATTCCCTGTAGTTAAAACCAATAGATATAGACCTTCATTTGTTCCCAGTGCCATTTCTCTATTGAACTCAGATTTTGGAGCTCTGGGCTGACATCATGGTGTTTTTGGTGCACAGTGTGAGGTATGACTTCCTGCTGTATGAAGGTACTCCATGGAGAGCAGAAAGTGTTTCATTTATTTGATACATACTATTTATTATTATTATCATTATTTACATGGATATGTCATGCAGGGATGCTTATCAGCATACCTGTATACACACTGCACTGCTTATCGGCATGTATGTTTTCTTCACCCATTGGGTGTTCATGTTGTCATGTTGTACTTTTTGTCCTATGTTGTCTATGGATGTCTTGCTGCAAACCAAATCGCCCTTAGGGGACAATAAAAGCTTTAAGTAAGTAAGTTACCCAGGCTAACCAAATGTTGACATACTCTGATTTGAATAGTTCGCTCAAATGCATTTCTCTGTGACCCCTGTATGGATACATCTCTTAGTATCTTAAACGTTGTTCCACTTGTAAGTTGCTGGATAAAGATATCATAATGTAAATGTATCAAGATGTAAATGTCAATGTAAATGCCTAGAGAGAGGAGGAGACAGAGGTAGTGGTCCAATGAGTGACCTCTTTAGAAGAACACACTGTAACATGCTTGCCATATCACTTGTAAAATGTAAGTATTTTACAAGTTTTGGGTGCAGCAGGGCACATTCTAGACCCGTCTAGAAACTGTATCTTACAGTGCAGTGGCTCTGGCTCTGATCTGGCCCAGATGAGGCCCAGATGAGGCTGGGCAGTTAAAGCTGCAGTGAGCAAGTCTGACAGATTGAGGGGACTTAGCCAAAATTTTGAATGCTTACAACTCCCATGCCCCTCCCCCACTACCACCCGAGCACCCTCTCATCGAGTTTGTGCTCGTCAGTGAGCACTAGACTGCACCAGACTGTGATTGACAGTCAGATCTCACACAGCCCTGCTCTGATTGGACCAGAAGAACTGGGAGCTGTGGATTTTTGCAAAACAAATAACAGGCTCTAGGTGAAGGTAGAAGTGCATTTTTTTTCTAAAACTGGCTGATTTATGTTGTTCTGTCGGAGCATAGTGTCGGTTTCAGTGAATATGATCAAAAAAATCTTGCCAACTGCAGCTTTAAACAGGGGACCCTCAGAAATGGGAAACTCAGCTTCAGAAAGTAAAAGTCCTACAGTACCATATATTTGTTCCAACCATTCATAAAAAAAAAAAAAAAAACGTTCATTCTTATTAGCTCAACATTTCAGCTAGGTAGATGAGCTAATTAGTGAAATCACCTGTTTTATGTTCACAGGTAGAAGCAATGCCGGTACATGGTAGGATTTGTACTGTCTGAAGCCAGGTTTCCCATCTCAGGGGATGCTTCAGCTCGAACAAGCACACTTCTGAGACACACACACCTCTGAGACACACACACCTCTGACACACACACACACACCTCTGAGACTCACACGTGCAGCCCTCTCTTCAGCCAGATGTTGTCTCAGTGCTAGCCGTATGTTAATGATTTATGTGTGTTTCCAGGCACAAAAGTCAGATGGAGGAATCGTAGAAACTGAAAGCCTCGCTCAGCTTTTCAAATCAAAACGTTCCTTTTCCCTCTTTTCTGCTGCTGTCGTTGCTGCTTTTCTTCTCCTCTTCTGTATTCTCTCTTTACCCCCCTCCCCTTTCCGCTCTCTTCTTTCTCATCCTGCTCTCCTCTTTCTCATCCTGCTCTCCTCTTTCTCATCCTCCTCTTCTTTCTTCCGAGGTTCACCTCGTCTATGACCTCCCGGTATTGATCATTTCTTACCTTATCTGCCACATATCTGAACTAATGCAGTTCTTCTCAAGAGTGGAGCCCGACACCAGTGCAGGCAAACTGAACAGTCATGGTGTGTGTGTGTGTGTCTGTGTGTATGTGTGTGTCTGTGTGTGTGTGTGTGTGTGTGTGTGTGTCTGTGTGTGTGTGTGTGTCTGTGTGTATGTGTGTGTCTGTGTGTGTGTGTGTGTGTGTGTGTGTGTCTGTGTGTGTGTGTGTGTCTGTGTGTGTGTGTGTGTGTGTGTGTGTGTGTGTGTGTGTGTCTGTGTGTGTGTGTGTGTGTGTGTCTGTGTGTGTGTGTGTGTGTGTGTGTGTGTGTGTGTGTGTCTGTGTGTCTGTGTGTGTGTGTGTGTGTGTGTGTGTCTGTGTGTGTGTGTGTGTGTGTGTCTGTGTGTGTGTGTGTGTGTGTGTATGTGTGTGTCTGTGTGTTTGTGTGTGTGTGTGTGTGTGTGTGTCTGTGTGTGTGTGTGTGTGTGTCTGTGTGTGTGTGTGTGTGTGTCTGTGTGTGTGTGTGTGTATGTGTGTGTGTGTGTCGTCATGGCGCTCACTGTTCTACCCGTCATGGCGCACAGCATCTGCCCCGTGATCACTCTGGTTAGGTAGTCAATGTTTCATATCGTCTGCATGTGCCGAGAAGCGGCCTGTTTTATAGGTTGGTTTTGAATGAAAACAGTCTTGCACAGCCCCACACTCCCCCACACACACACTCCCCCACCCCCCTCCAGTTCCTGTCCGTTGGAAATCCTCTCTGGCAAGCGCTCGTCTCTGGCACTAAAAAAAAAAAAATGATGACCATGATCTATGTGTGTGTGTGAGAGTGTGTGTGTGTGTGTGTGTGTGTTTCGGTTGGGCAATCTGCTGGTTCTGCAGAACTCTGCTGTGCTGAGCGCCTAACGACTCTGTTGTTTGGGAGCGTGTTGTGCAACATTGCTCTTTTTTATTTCACTCTGGACTCAGTCTGCAGCAGCTTTTGCATGGAGAAATCCATGTAGTGCATCCCTGCTGGGATGTTGATAAATGCTCTCTAACGAGACCTTGGAATGTGCCGGTTTACAAACACTAGCTGAACCAGAGGAGGAGTGATAGTGTGAATCACTGCAGTAGCCTGCTAGAGCCTGGAGAAGTGTTAGTGGGTCATCTGGAAGAGAGAGGGAGAGAGGGAATGAGAGAGTGGGGAAGAGCATTAGGAAAGAAAGAGAGAGAGAGAGTGGGGAAGAGCATTAGGAAAGAGAGAGAGAGAGTGGGAAAGAGCGTGTTTTGGGTTGTAGAGGTCAGGAATGTTGGCCTTGCTCAGTTCCACTGGCCAACATCTGAGCAACAGCTGGAGCAGTTGAATGTGACCTCTTTTATCCAGTCACTCACTTGCTCACACACTTGCTTAATTATTTGTTTATTTATCTGTTTATTTATTTGTTTATTTATTTATTTATTTATTTATTTGTTTAGTAGCTCAAAATGAGGGGAGGAGGAAAATGAAAAGGAGGGAAACTAAAAAAAAAAAAAAAAAAACAGCTCACAGTAGCGAGCTCTGCCAAGGTGCCTACATCACTTCCTCTCCAGCATCTGGCAATGATCAGGGGAGTTGGAAGAGGGAGGATGGGAAGAGAGAGAGAGAGAGGGAGAGAGAGGAAGGGAAGGAGGGAGGGAGAGAGAGATGGAGGGAGGGAGACACAGAGGGGGGGAGGGATGAATGAGGGAGGAGGCAGTGAAGAGTCCCAGGCGAGTACAACAACCGTTAGCTGCCTGCTGCCTCATGTCTTACACACACACACACACACACACACACACACACACACACACACACACACACACACACACACAGTCACACACATGTACACACATATTCAATCATTTAACAGATGTTCTGTTTTTCTTCCTCTGTCATTCTTTCTCAATCTCTTTCCCCATCCACTCATTCTTTTTGTCTCTCTCTCTCTCTCTCTCTCACTCTCGCTCTCTCTCTCTCTCTCTCTCCCTCCTTCTCCCAGGATGACGTAGCGGCCCGCGTGTGTGTGTGTGTGTGAGGTGACCCTTGTGTAGCGGAGCAGTCATGAGTCTCACCTCCTGGTTCCTGGTGAGCAGCGGGGGCACGCGGCACCGCCTCCCACGAGAGATGATCTTCGTCGGCCGGGACGACTGTGAGCTCATGCTGCAGGTAAGCGCAGGACACACACACACACACACACACACACACACACACACACACACACACACTATATCTAGGACAGATTTCCTTTCTACACCCTGGTATACTTCATCCTGTTTGACATGTGGTATCTCTGACTGAGCCACATTCCACACATTCCATCCTACATGAGAGAGGAGGAGAAGAAGTGTGTGTGTGTGTGTGCGTGCATGCGTCTGTGTGTGTGTGTGTGTGTGTGTGTTCTGTGCTGTGCTGTGGTGTGGTGTTGGGGATCAGTTTCATTCCCCCTCAGGCTCGTTACCATAATGAGCATCAGAGTCATGTGATCTCATCATAGCCCATCTGTGGTCACCATAGTATTCCCCCTGAAGGGCAGGAGGGGCCGAGAGGGTGGCTGGCTGAACACACACACACACACACACACACACACACACACACACACACACACACACACACACACACACACTGATTGGCTTGACTCCATTGCAGCACATGGTCCCTTACACTCTGCAGTCTGTTACCTCATCAGCCCACTGGCCTGATGCACAGGGGCTAGTGCTGGAGCAGGGAGTCCTCTTTTACTCTTACAGATGTGTGAGAGGTGCGCAGATGCACACACACACACACACACACACACACACACACACACACACACACACACAGGTGCCCAGACAGACAGACAAGGACACACACATACACATAACTCACATGCACAAACATGCACATGCGCACACACACACACACACACACACACACACACATGTGCACACAATTCCATGAATTTCATGAAGTATAATTTTGTCTAGACATAGCATGAGAAATGTTTAAAGGTGTAATCATTAAGTCCACACACGTTGCTTAGGCGAAGGAGAGGTTGTAGCAGTGGTATTGAGGAGAACCTGTTAGCGTAGCCCAGCGTCGCTAGTCTCATGCAGCCCTGGCAGACTGGAGGGAAGTCACAGGGACTCTATTAATAGAAAGTGGGGCACATACCTCACGGGTTATATTTTGATAGCTTGGAGTCTCAGTGCTAAATGAAGTAGATGCTGTGGCTTCACAGGGGGGGGGGGGCAGAGAGACATACTGTATTTCACAGTCGGCCAGTCATAGGACGATGGCAAATATCACACCGCATGAAGGCATTTACCGTTATAGACCTTAGCGTGCTAAATACTGCTCAGAGCAGGAAAGGTGTGGTTGGGCCTCAATACATCACTCCTGTGCATGATGAACATTTGTTTTGTCACATTACAGATTTGTTTGCTTTTTGTTTACTGTAAGACAGGGAAAACATAGCAACAGGTGTAGAGCAAGCAGTAATACACACACGCAATAATGCACACACGCAATAATACACACACGCAATAATGCACACACACAATAGATTGTATGAGCAGGGTGTTAGCAGCATGAACTGTGCCTTCCAAACAACACGAGGGTATGAAGTCTTAACAGCATTTTCGTTATTTATCAATGAAGAAAAGAAGAAGGAAGCACATTCCTATCTGTTTCCTTAGCGCATTCCTCTTTGTTTTCTTAGCGTATTCCTATTTGAAGAAGCCTTGTGGCAGCGCGGTTAATTGGAGCTTATATGAGCTCCCTGTATGTTTGTGTGTTGCTGCAGCGCTCCACTCCAGGTTAATTGGATTACACTAACATGGGCAGCGCTCTCTTTTTCCCCATAACATGACCTTTGACCTCTAGAGAGCTGTAATCCTTTGCACTGAGCTCCTGAAGAGCACTCCTGGATAGCGCCGTATCCCCACACAGTAGAATATTCTGGAAGTGATCTTGCAAGGATACAGTGGATTAACAGGATCAGATCCATGGCCAAATTAACCGCCATAAGCCTGAGGTGTGTGTGTGTTCAAATCCGCAAAGACAAACACAGTAAACTTCTCACAAGGGTCCGAGGAGGCGGTTTCCCACAACGCTTGAACGTTTGCTTCTGTTTTATTCTTTCATCAGTTTAAACGTTGTGAGATGTGGAATGTTTTTTTACTCTGTGACCTATGTGATAAAGGCCACTCTTCCTCATATACAAAGCGATGTGGGATGTTTTTTACTCTGTGACCTATGTGATAAAGGCCACCCTTCCTCATATGCACACAGCAATGAAATTAAAAGTGCAATAATGTGTGGCTGTCATCATGTCAAAAAATACACAAAGCGCAAAAAACACAAGACACTGTTGTGTAAATACAGTCCCTTATGGATGTTCTGACCTTCTCCTAACCTGAGGGCCTTTAGTTAAAACAAAGGGTGTCTTTGGAGTAGCCAGGGCAATATGAGCTTGCCCATAGGGGAATTCTGAGACCTTCTTCAGCATGTGATGGGTTATTCTTGCTGTTTGGCAATGTAATTAAGATGGCCTACGCCCAAAGATAATGACCTAACATAAAACTGAGCGAAAACTTTCTTTCTCAGTCTAAGGACATCTCCTCAGTTGTAGTTGGATCTTCG
>NC_055972.1:7149641-7167141 GCF_018492685.1 Alosa sapidissima | reverse complement strand
GTTAAACGTTTGGATTGAAGTCGGCCTGGTGGATTAAAGTTAAAATGCCCTTGGGAGCGACGCCTGAATGACTACTAAAGCCCAAAAGTAATCCACAAAGATTTAAGTCTCCTCCTGTAGGAAACTGCAGCGTTGGAGCAAGTACTGCTCCCATGAACTGCCAGCTAAGCTGCTCTAGACGTGACAAAGTCTCTCTCTCTCTCTCTCTCTCTCTCTCTCTTTCTCTTTCTCTCTCTCTCTCTCTCTCTCTCTCTCTCTCTCTCTCACACACACACACACACACACACACACACACACACACACACACACCCAAAACTTGTCACTTGATATTGTAGGCTATTTTCCAGCATGAGGTGCAATGAATCTGTCTTGACTAATAAGCAGGTGGTCAGGAAGGATTCTGTGAAACTTCTCCACCACTGACTCTCCTCTTGACGGTGGTGAGATAGGAACTATGACGGCTAATGAAGTGATCATATCTAGCAATAATAACTGAGAAATGTATCCTCATTTGTAATGTATTACAGCAATTGTCATTCTATTTGAGAAAGTGAGCATGACTTGCGCTGTTTGTTTTCTCTGTAGACGTTTGTAAATGATGTCCGGATCCAGGAGCAGACCTACATCACTCTGAAGACAGATGACAAGTTGAGGTTTGGATATGATATCCTTTCACTGGACATATCAGGGATGTGCTTCACCACCAGCCCTTTTCAGACAGTGTTACTGTATGTGAAGTGTTTCACTGTGAATGACTGAATGTCTACTGAATGGTTAGAGATAGATAGATAGATATATACTTTATTGATCCCCAAGAGGAAATTCAAGAACTGTTCATTCAACTGTTCATTCAACTGTTCAGAACTGTCTACTGTTCATTCACATATTAGATTTACTATATTTTTACTAGATTTACTCTGCTTGAAGAAGGTTTGCCAACCGAAAGCTTGTGCAGATTCTAAGAAGTAAAAACCTTTTTTGCACAGACTGGAGTGTGTAGATTTTTCTTTTATCTTTTATTAGCTACCTACCAATCCTGCACCTCGACAGATGAACGGTGATCTTTGACTCGATTACCTATGTTTACCTATATACCAGAAATCAATGGGTTCTAACCAAATAAGAAAAGAATGTGGATGTGAGCAAGAATAAGAAGGCATTTGTCTGTACATAATGTCTTGCATGAGGCGACTGAACAAGGCTAGTGTGAAGGGCTGGCTTGTTTGGTGTTTTGGTGTGTTGCTTTCTTTAACCTGTCTCACATACCAACCTGTTTACTGTGGTACGAGGAGAACTTCATGTGCCAGAGGAGGCTCTTAAGGTGAGACACACAAATACACACACACACACACACCTGCATACAACCAACTAAGCACTCATACACACCCTCCTCACATCTGAAAACACACACATGTGCAACACAGCACGCACACTCATACTCTCTCTCTCTCTCTCTCTCTCTCTCTCTCTCTCTCTCTCTCTCTCTCTCTCTCTCTCTCTCTCTCTCTCTCTCTCTCTCTCTCTCTCTCTCTCACACACACACACACACACACACACACACACACACACACACACACACACACACACACACACACACACAGACTAAATGCACATGAATAAATGGAGTCTTGCAGGTTAACTCATAAGTGGTCTCCATCCCCTGTGTGTCTCTTGATTCATCTCTGGGGTGTAGCTCTCTGCCATTATTAAAGGCTCATATAAAAGCCCAGGGCTAGTGCTACAGGATCCATTTATCAGCTCCTATGAGAGCCTGGAGAGCTGGGCTTTAATGAGTCCCCTGGGACCCTCTCTTCTCCCCCCCATACCCTCCTGCACAGAGAGCACACACACACACACACACACACACACACACACACACACACACACACACCCCCCCATACCCTCCTGCACAGAGAGCACACACAGCGCTGAGTGTATTAGCACACCGTAGCACGGAGCCATATTGGATCTCAAGGAGGTCTGATGCTGCTGCTCGGCACTTCGCTACTCCTACGGATAATTAATCAATGTTTTTTAAAGTTTCGCTTCTGCACTACTGAGCAGGGTTACATCTCAGCTCTCTGTGTTAGCATGCGCTACTGAGCAGGGTTACATCTCAGCTCTCTGTGTTAGCATGCGCTACTGAGCAGGGTTACATCTCAGCTCTCTGTGTTAGCATGCGCTACTGAGCAGGGTTACATCTCAGCTCTCTGTGTTAGCATGCGCTACTGAGCAGGGTTACATCTCAGCTCTCTGTGTTAGCATGCGCTACTGAGCAGGGTTACATCTCAGCTCTCTGTGTTAGCATGCGCTACTGAGCAGGGTTACATCTCAGCTCTCTGTGTTAGCATGCGCTACTGAGCAGGGTTACATCTCAGCTCTCTGTGTTAGCATGCGCTACTGAGCAGGGTTACAGCTCAGCTCTCTGTGTTAGCATGCGCTACTGAGCAGGGTTACATCTCAGCTCTCTGTGTTAGCATGCGCTACTGAGCAGGGTTACATCTCAGCTCTCTGTGTTAGCATGCGCTACTGAGCAGGGTTACATCTCAGCTCTCTGTGTTAGCATGCGCTACTGAGCAGGGTTACATCTCAGCTTTCTGTGTTAGCATGCGCTACTGAGCTGGGTTGCATTTCCCAAAACCATAGTTGCTAACCTGTTAGCAATGGGAAATTGCAACTTAGTTAGCAGCTATGGTTTTGGGAAACGCGCCCCAGGGTTAGTTCTCAAGGGGGGGGCTCATAATGTTCTCCCTGCGTCTGTCTTCGCACTGACTCTCCTCTCTCCTTGTGCTGTGCTGTTTAATGTGTTTAATGTTTTCAGACCGTGTTTTTTTACACGGTCTTAGCCTCATTCATTGACACCCTCACATCAGAAAACACACACACACACACATTTGTAGCACACACTACTACTGTAGGCCTACGGCAAGCTCTGCAGCATGTTGACACGCGCGTGTCCATATGCCCTTATGATGTCATTCTGTCCACTAATGCATCCCTTCTGCCCTTTGCCATGTGTCAGCATGAAAAGTTCACCAGTCAGCTACAGCTGGGCAAGAAGCCCACCACCGCAGAGCCCGCCAAGACCCCCAAGACCAAACCAGCGGCCACTAAGACCCCGGAGAGAAAGGCCACCGAGCCCATCACGGAACCTCCGGCCAAACCTGCAGAGCCGCAGAGAGGAGACGAGAAGACAGGTGAGTGAAGGAGTAGAGAGAGAGAGGGAGGAGAGGCAGAGAGATGGAGAGATGGAGGGAGGGAGGAGAGATGGAGATTTGCAGCGATGGAGGAAGAGAGATGTATAAGTAAGTATAAGTATAAGTATATATACTCTTTTCATCCCGTGAGGGAAATTTGGTCTCTGCATTTATCCCAATCAGTGAATTAGTGAAACACACTCAGCACACAGTGAACACACAGTGAGGTAAAGCACACACTAATCCCGGCGCAGTGAGCTGCCTGCTACAGCGGCGCTCGGGGAGCAGTGAGGGGGTAGGTGCCTTGCTCAAGGGCACTTCAGCCATGGATGTGGGCATAGGAGAGCAGTGCTCAACCACTTCCCCCGCCCACATTTTTCCTACTGGGTCGGGGATCGAACCGGCAACCCTTCGGTTCCAAGCCCGAAGCCCTAACCAGTAAGCCACGGCTGACCCTAAAGTGGGATTGAAGGAAGGGAGAGAAAGTGATAGAGAGATGGAGAGAGGGAGGTTTGGAGCGATGGAGGGAGAGAGAGGTGGGATTGAAGGAAGGGAGAGAAAGTGAGAGAGGGAGAGAGAGCGGAAAGTGTTAGAGGTACACTGCAAAAACTGCTTATCTAACAAAATCTAACCAAGTGTTATTAATCTTATATCAAGATAAAAAAAAAACTAGTTGGTATTGTTTTCAGTAAAAAGAGACTTACCTAGCGCTTTCTTGTGAAATTATTTGACTTAATTTAAAAAAAAATTGACTTATTTTAAGACATCTCATCTTGAAAACAAGCAAATTTGTCTGCCAGTGCGTTGAGCAAATTTGTCTTGATAAGACTCCTTAAAATAAGTTAAAGTCTTCTTAAATTAAGTCAAAATGATCTTTTGAGAGGGCGCTGGGTAAGTCCTTTTAATACTAAAAACAATACCAAATAGATTTTTTAATCTTAATATAAGATCAATAACACTTGGTTAGAATTCATTTTTTGCAGTGTATCGATGGTGGAAGGGAGTGTGGGGATTTCTTTTACCCAAGGTAGATCGTAAGGGAGAGAGGGAGAGAGAAAGGGAGGGAGGGAGAGAGGGAGAGATAAAGAGATGGAAGGAGGTGGGGAGAGTGGGGCATTGAATCACGTGGAGATTCTTTAGACCCAAGGTTGTCTGACTGATTTAGAGTTGTGACATGTTCTCATATTTATATTGAGGCGGTAATGATGGAGGACCCTGTCTTTAAAAGTCAGAGCAGTACTCAAGTCAGCAAAGCAGTACTCAAGTCAGCAAAGCAGTACTCAAGTCAGCAAAGCAGTACTCAAGTCAGCAGAGCAGTACTCAAGTCAGCAAAGCAGTACTCAAGTCAGCAGAGCAGTACTCAAGTCAGCAGAGCAGTACTCAAGTCAGCAGAGCAGTACTCAAGTCAGCAAAGCAGTGCTTTAATTGGGCTAAATCAAAGTCACTTGTCTTTTATCAAACAGAGAGAGATAGAATCAGGGCTTTTCTTTTAGAACTAATAATGAAGATAGTGTATCTCTTTTCACTCCCCCCTCCTCTCTTTCTCTTTCTCTTGCCTCACTCTCTCCGTCTCTATCCCTGTCACTGGCATCTGTCATCTGCTACTCCTATTTATTCTCTTATTTAATTAGAGTTGTTCCGATGGCAAATGATATATCCTCGTTTCCAAGCTTTCCTCAGAGTCCTACGAGACAAATCACTAAATCTGTCTGTCCAAACAATCTGAACAGCCACATTTAGTCTGTTATCAGATGAGCTCCACTCTGTCCTCCTCCTCTCCTCCAGATGGGAGATATATCAAAGAATAGGCTCTGTGTTTGCCAGAGGCTGTTTCCCCTCTGTCCTGTAGCTAGATAAGAGTAATAATAACCAGCACGGGCTATATTTGCCCCGGGTGTGTTGACCTGGTGCTACAGGGGGGTGGAACAGGGGCACTGCCCTGGCACTCGCCGTGTTCCGCTCAGGGGAGAGGAGAGAGCTGCGCAGGGCACTCCATTCCACCCACAATAGGTTCATCTGGTGCTATTAGTGAAACGACAAGGAAGAGGTATATGCCTAGTTGATATGCCTTGTCATCTGCTTGATTACAAAACAAGGTAGTGCACTATAGATTATGTAAATTATATAGATGTGAACAAATATAAATGTGTTAGTGATTCTTAAACTTTAAAGGCATTAAAACAGTTAAATTCTTCATTAAGCTACACTTTATTTTTGTGGGTTTGTAGGCATCAGCAACACGATATCCCTCTCTTAAAAATAATATTCCAAAGCATCTCGTTTAAGTAAATAACAATTGAAAATCCTGAGGTCCAATCTGTGTTGCAATCTAATTGCATGGCAACAGTCTCCCAGGGCTTTATTTCCATGGAGATCTCCATCGCTTAGTGATGCGGAGCCTTGTCTGGTGTGTTAAATTGTGTGAGACGCAAGAAGGTCTGTGCCATTAATTAAAGCCTGAGGATGAATGTGTGTGTGTGTGTGTGTGTGTGTGCGTGTGCGTGCGTGCGTGCGTGTGTGCGTGGGTGTGTTTGTGTGTGTGTGTGTATGCGTGATTGTGTGTGTGTGTGTGTGTGTGCATGCGTGTGTGCGTGGGTGTGTTTGTCTGTGTGTGTGTATGCGTGAGTGTGTGTGTGTGTGTGTATCACAGAGGGTGTAATGGGTGAGTGTTACACACTCTGACAGCCCGTTTTACACAGATCATATCCCTAAAGCAGACCTCTCATTTAGCTAGAGACCCGTCTCTTTTTTAAAGCTTGCCTGGTTCAGGGTATATAGCAATTGGGTCTCCTTTTCCTTTTCCTTGGCTATTGCATACAGCAGACAGACCGCATAGATTTTAAACTTACCACAGGTAAACTCATTTTGACCCATGTTATTTCAAAAACAACAGGAAAAATGGGATTGCATGGGATCTTTAAACCTTGCCTGGTACGGGGTACATAGTGGGTATTAAAGGAGAATTCCGGTGTGATATTGACCTAAAGTGTATCGAAACATGATACCGAGTGTGAACGTATGTCTCATAGCCCATCTCGGCTTGTCCCCTGCACTCCAAAATCTGGCGCTAGTTAGCCGATGCTACCAACATCTTTTTCAATAGTGGTGCTTCGGCATCGGGCTAGCCATGCAAATAAATCACTGTTTTACACCCATTTACGAGGCTCAATGTATCTCCACACTTCATTGGTAGACTTCCGAGGGCCCTGACATTTAAAACGAGACATTGAGAACTTTGAAAAAGCACTGGTAGTTTACTTACAAGACGATTTATACAGACAGTATCTTCACGAAGTTTAGCGTTTGCAGCCATCTTGAATTTAGTCACGATAAGTCGAGCAACGAGTAAGAATGAACAGCTATGATAAGGGATCAGATTCCAAAAATAATTCAGTGGAAATGCATGGATTCCAGTTGCTGCTACTGGAAGAAACTGGAATCCATGCATTTCCACTGAATTATTTTTGTATTAAAATATATATATAAATATATTATTTATACTGTCTGTATAAATCGTCTTGTAAGTAAACTACCAGTGCTTTTTCAAAGATCTCAATGTCTCGTTTTAAATGTCAGGGCCCTAGGAAGTCTACCAATGAAGTGTGGAGATACATTGAGCCTCGTAAATGGGTGTAAAACAGTGATTTATTTGCATGGCTAGCCCGATGCCGAAGCACCACTACTGAAAAAGTTGTTGGTAGCATCGGCTAACTAGCGCCAGATTTTGGAGTGCAGGGGACAAGTCGAGATGGGCTATGAGACATACGTTCACACTCGGTATCATGTTTCAATACACTTTAGGTCAATATCACACCGGAATTCTCCTTTAAGGCTTTGACTTCGAACTTCGTTATTCAAATATAATTCGATTATTTTAAAAATTAAAGATATTCGAATGAATTTTAGGGATCTCTTAATATTCGAACCTGTAGCCTATGGAGATCATTTTTTGTAAATGTATTTGGTTGTAAACGTTGTTTTCAATTCAGATTCCGAGGTTTTTTTTCACGCCTGGTGAAGTAAAATCGCGAGCTCATTAGCAAGGCTAGTATTGGTCATCTGGGCTCCTGTAGGTGACGTTGGCATCCTGGCTGGTTCATGCTTAGTGAGCTCCCACATAGACATAATAGACACTTTTATTTTAAACTTAACCTTCCTCTGATTTTAATCACCTCAGTTATCAATCAAAGCAAACAGGGAAAAGAAATGGCAACACAATCATGAAAAACACTCAAATAAATAAATGTGCGGATAAGTCTGAATGAAAAGCAGCACTGGTTGAAGGCTGGAAATATTAGTAAACAATAGTAAGATTAGGCTACTGGGTTTCTTTACTGGTCTTTTACTGGTAAAAGTACTTTTAATTCAGCAGGTTTGAGAATCCTAACAACCTATGAGGTAGGGTGGGGTGTGTTAACCTCCTCATAAATCCACTGCACTGAACCACCCCTTCACAAAAACTTACAAATAGGAGTAAGTAGCCCTGTGGCTGTCTGTTAGCTGTTATTAGTTGTAGTTGTTATTTAGTAGTTGTGTTGTAGTGTGTGTGTGTGTGTGTCTGTCTGTGTGTGCGTGTGTGCGTGTGTGAGTGTGTGCGTGAGTGTGTGTGTGTGTGTGTGTGTATGTGTGCGTGTGTGTGTGTGTGTGTTGTAGTGCATTAACTCTCTGACAGCAGCAGTGTCAAGGGTAATTACTCTGTGTGCTAATAGTGGCTTTGCTAGGCTGTGTGGGGATGTGGTGGCGGTAAACTGCAGGGTTTCTGTCGGCAGGCCTGACCAGCGGCAGCACCTCCTCCCTCCCTCAGTCCTGCGCTGTTACCAAGAGAAACAGACAGTCTAGCTGTGCTACCACGCTGCCACTCTGTTTTTAAATCAGGCTACCACTTAATTAGCGCCCTTTCTTGACGCTAATTGTCAACTCTGTGCTATTTCTCTTCCACACATACATACCCTATTTCTTTTAAAAGCTGATGCTGTGATTTAATGCTGAACTGCTATCAGTTACTGTACTGTGTAGTACATAGAGCTTAGTCAGTCTAAAGGCAGGACCAGAAACGGTGCATATTTTAAAGGATGTAGGCAAAAACGGGCATTTTAACCCTTAAAGGTGTATGGTGTGACAGGTTCATTGAATTCAACATAGAATTTTAGAACCTTGAATTGTTGCGGAACGGAATCTTATGTTAGAGTGTTCAAAAACCCACCCCTTTAAGGGCATTAAATATGCTGGAGCATCTCTCTGGTGTGCTCGTATGGAAAATGACTTCATCACTAACCAGAATCAGAATCATTATATCAACTAATTGAATTGATGTCAGTAATGGGGGTCAAACATGCTTGTGCATTTAACTAAATATTTACATCACAATAATTATATCACACCACGAAAAAAAGAGAGGAATAAGCAAAAATACAACATATCTTTTATGTGCCCTAAATGAAATGATTTTGAAACAAAGTATTGATTCTGTAAGTGGTAGGGATGACACAGTGTTTTTCATATCAGATTCATATCATCAGCTCTGCCATGTGATCCTCCAGATGGGAACGACTCAGACGCTCTACCAAGGGAAGGGAATAATCTGGCCTCTTGCTTTTTGTGTTTTATGAGGGTTTGAGGCTGTGGTTTACTGCCACACACACACACACACACACACACACACACATACACGCACACACACACACACACACACACACACACACATACACATACACACACACACACACACACACACACACACACACATACACACACACACACACACACACACACACACATCTGTGAGGAGCTCTGACACGTATGCATGTCTGAAGCAGGATGGCATGGACCCTTGTATCCTGGTAGGTGTTGACGCCTGTACGCTGTGCCCTTTTAATGCCAGCTCAGGGCTCTGCCCCATGGGACACAGTTAAGGATGGAAAACAGGCTGGCACTGTGGCACAGCAGGCTACAGTGCCCATGTTTGGGTCCATGTGCCCATGGGGACCTGGGTCATTTCCCCGATCCTGGTCAGAGGTCAGATCCCTGATCCCGGTCAGAGGTCAGATCCCAGGTCAGAGGTCAGAGGTCAGGTCTTGTTTCCTTGGAGCTCTAGGACTCTCCTTTAGGGTACAAGGCGGCAAGGGTGCACGGCAGGTCGAGGCCTTCGCGTGCCACAGAGAACCCAACCCTGTGGCGCACACTCAAATGGACAACAGGAAGACCCAATCACATCAAGCGCCTCACGCACCGCAACAGTGTGTGTGTGTGTGTGTGTGTGTGTGTGTGTGTGTGTGTGTGTGTGTGTTGTTGGGGGATAAACAGGCAAAAACAAATCCCGTCATCGTTGGGGCATTATGAGGGCAGTTAAGCTCGTCATCGTTGGGGCGTTATGAGGGCAGTTAAGCTCGTCAGATCCTCTTTTTGCAATTAATGCGCTGGCTTTGACATTTGGCTGGCTGGCCCTCTCAAAGGCTTCCATTATGTAGGTCAGGCAGCGTGGTGACCGCTGCGTTAGAGCCAAACCAGCGCTCTCGGTGAGGAGAGAGTCGCCACTCCTTGCACAGGGAACAGGGGAGGGGACGAAAGGTGGGATAGCACCCAAAAAGTTCACCACGCAGACTTTGTTTAGGGTTTTAAAATGTTTTTTTGTTTGTTTGTTTTTTTCCCGTCTTCTTTTTTCTCCTCTATCTGTTGTAAGAGGGGAGGGAGAGCTCAAGCTGGGATTGTCATGCTTAATCCCTTTTTTGCTGTGTTTTGTGTTGTTTGTTGTGGTGGTAGGGGACATCGCCGCACTCCACAGAGGAACTCCGCTCTACGGGCAGCCATCTTGGTGGGGCGACGGTGACGCCGATGATGAGAACTCCTTCAAGCAGGAGACCAAGACATGTGGGAAGAAGCAGGAGAACTGTGGGATAGGTAGGAGTGTGTGTGTGTGTGTGTGTGTGTGTGTGTGTGTGTGTGCGCGTGTGTGTGTGTGCGTGTGTGTGTGTGTGATTTTTTTCACTGAACAAGCTGCATCAAGAGTCTGAATTGGCTATTTTTTTTGCTGAATTGCTGAATTGGCAAAAAGCTTTCATATGGTCAGAATTACTTGGGTCATATCTAACAGGCATGCATATATGTGTGTTAAACTGCTTGTTATGGTCACATGATGGATGACCCTAAGAGCATATTCAGATTTGTTCAGACTTCATATTCAAATCACATTTGTGTCAAATTCTGGACATTCTTCTCTATGATGTACGTATATTGTACTGGAGGAAATCTCCCAATAGCTCACAACCAAACCTTGTGGAGCAAAAGGAGCGTGCTATTATTCTCAGGACAAATGTTTGGAAGGGTGGGAAGTGAAAAGTAGGCAGTTAACAGCTAACAGGCTCACAGCTTGACATAGACACACAGTATGGTGGCTATTTTTGCAAACTAGTTAGTATTCTTGGCACATTTTCAGTCCTTTTCATCCTCAAATTGACATTTCATTTTTAAAACTACGCCACTTCAACAGATTCATTAAGAATGCTTTACTATGGGCAAACTGGTTTACACTAGGGCATTCTGTAATGCAAATGAATGTCAAAAATAGGGAATACTTGTCATATTTTTAATGGAAACGGAGAGTATCAGGGACATCCCTCTCCATTTTCAAAAAACTCCTGAAGACCCAGCTCTTTAGAGAACATCTCCTCTCATAGCACAAGTCTTGCTGAGCCTAGCACTTACCACCAGAGGTGGGAGTAAGTCACACATGTGCAAGTCACAAGCAAGTCTCAAGTCTTAACCTTCAAGTCACAAGCAAGTCTCAAGTCATTTTAAAATAAGCTACAATAGGCTAGACTGCTGGAGTTTTATTTGTAACAAACAAATAGACATTGCATTCATTCAAGCCACATAGCCTACATCTGAACGGTTTATAGAATAAGATGAAATGTATACGAATAAAAATAAATGTATTTCAAGGAGACCTATTATAAAATAGCCTATTATTGTTTGAATATGCCTTAAATATTAGGTAGTCTAGCTAATCAAGTCTATATCAAATCATGAAAATATATTCAAACAGTTCAAGTTACACCTGTCCTGACCTGTCACATCTCCAGGGAACCAATAATGTTGAAAAAGTGAACTAATCAATCAAACGCTACCGCCGACGTCACTGCCAAACTTTTGACAAGCGCGACAGTTTTTAGGAGGGTTTAGGACCGTCAATGCTATATCATATTATACATAAGCCTAACATGTGAAATAAGCTACTTTTCTATGCTGATTGCTGGCAGTTAGCTAGGCCTACTTACTGTTAGCCTACTACTAGGCTGTAACGTATGGAACAGGGACGTGTTTAAGAGGGAGGGAGAAAGAGAGGCGCTTACTTTAGGTTACATTGGCAACATTTTCGCTATATAGCAAGATTAAACGTAGACAAGAAAATGTTTCACTTTGCCATTTCACACATTTTAACCTACTATGGCGTTAACTAAAAAGCATAATAGATTCAAAGCCAACTCTTAACATGCCTCAAATGTGACGTTAGGTTTCTAACACGACTAACGGATGAAAATCAACGTGGTGGTGGTTATATTTTGCACACTTGCAGACTGCTGTTCATTTCTCCTTTGACTTGTCAGATACATCATCTGTGAAGCCAAACATTATTATGTTTTGGTATAAACGTAGAGCCTTCCATATTTGCAAGTTAGCCTACCTCCGTCTGTCTCATTTGATCTGGCACTTGCTGTTGGTCTGTCGCGTCACGTCACTTGGTACAATGACAGGTTCGCTCGCGTGACGCATGCAACAGCACCTAAGAAGATTTTCTAAAATCGTAAAGTTAACTCCTTAAAGGGACACCAGGCAACGTTTTCGTGTTAATTAATCATCTTCGTAAGTCGGTATATGGTTAAATGACTCATTACGGGGCGAATGAAGGCTCTCTCGCCCGCCCCTACTGCCTGTAGGAAGAATATCCCACTTGCAAGTTCGGTGTATCCTACCCGCCGATCGAAGCAGGATCAGTTTACAGCACAGAGGCAGGCTAACGAAATGCTAGAGATTGTTGCAAACGTGTGTATAATGGCAGAGCCGACGAAGAAGCAGCGAAAACCCTTGACGGAAGACGCAAAGAAAAGGAAAAGAGCTTCAGACCGAGCGAGGGGGAGTTTCATAGAGAAAAAGCATCAGGCTTGCCTGGTGTCCCTTTAATATATATGAAAAAAATAAAAAGTCAAGTCATTTCAAGTCATTTGTCTCAAGTCTAAGTCAAGTCTCAAGTCATGAATAGCAAGTCAAAGTCAAGTCGAGTCTTATATACATGTTGATTAAGCAAGTCTCAAGTCTTAAAAAATGATCTCAAATCATGTGACTCGAGTCCCCCATGTCTGCTTACCAGCCGTCTTGAACTGACACGTAACTGTTAAAAACATCACTCACTGATGCACTTATTCTTACTGTACTCTACCGTTTTTTAATTGTCCTAAAAATGTTGAGAATTGCTTTAAAACTTAACTGTTTACCATGTTGTTAGTCGCTTTGGTTAAAAATGCGTTAGCCAAATGTAATGTAATGTAATGTATTTGGAATGTAGACCAAATTTCCATCAAGCATGAGTTCAAAAATATAGGTTACTCAGTTGAACTTATTAAGCACAGGAAATCCTTCCGATATGCATCAATACAAGCCTACCAAATATAGTTGCAAAGCACTAGTTTAAGTTTTCTGTCAAACCATGTTTTTCTATAAATCTAGCACATTTTCTATAGATATACATGTACATATGTCCATTTGTCTTTAATCAGTTTGTATTCATTCTCATGTATATTATATGCTCGCTCCGTGCGGACCGTCCTAATCCTAATCCCACGGCCCTTCTCAGAGGAGATGTCCTCTCTTCCCTGGTCTCTGTTGTGCGCTGCTTATGCCTCAAACAGAGCCCAAACATTGGCTTTAGTGTCCATTCTCAGGCTTATCCCGTCTGAAACGGAAGGCCCGTTTGATTGTTGTTTGGCAGCGTTGGCGTTAGCGACGGGGCTCTTGGCGATCCCATTAACTTGTGTGGGGCTGGAGTAATGGGATTAGAGATTAGAGCAGCGGGTCTGGAGCCGCAGGACGCACACAGCACACCACAGCACAGCACAGAGGCTGACCTCTGACCTCAGGAAGTAAAACAGTCCCACTGAGCCAAGGCTGTTTGAAGAAGAAAATACTAAAAGGGAAAAGATTACGGAAGGGGTTTTAAAGTAAAACTTTCAACTTCAGCTTAGTCGAATTTGACCTCTTTGTAGTGACAGCTTTCAATCTTATTAGCAGATCAGTGTGTTGTTTTCTTATGAGTACAAGCTTAAAACCCTAAAGAGAGTCTAAGATGCTGTTCACAAGATGACTGGGTAAGATAGAAGGCATCACAAATACCCAAATTTCAAAGCCCAGTTGTGTATTTGTGAGGGTGACTTTGTTTTTGTGAATTATCATTGGAATAAGTGTAACCGCATAAACCTATTCTGTAGTGCGGTGCGGCTCTGTTAGCTCAGAGGACAGGACCCCAAAGGTCCACTGAGGTCATTGTTTACGGACCTTGATGCCTGTTCTATAAAAGCGTTCCAAGGGGACATTATTGGTTTCCTTTATTTATCTATTATTTGATCTGGTATCTCTGGTGCCCCGGACAGTCAGTATTGGGTGTCAGTGTTGATGATGCTTCTGTGACAGCAGAGGGCAGTGGCACTGTATATTCTTTTATTCTGTGTGTGTGTGTGTGTGTGTGTGTGTGTGTGTGTGTGTGTGTGTGTGTGTGTGTGTGTGTGTATGCGTATGTGTCTGGTGTGTGTGTGTGTGTGTGTGTGTGTGTGTGAGTGTGTGTGTGTGTGTGTGTGTGTGTGTGTGTGTGTGTGTGTGTGTGTGTGTGTGTGCGTGACACAGAGTGTGAGGTGAGGGCTGGTAGTGGCAGGGTGGTTGTCATCTGTCGTGACAGGCAGTCCGTCCCCTCACAGAAAACGAAAAGGGTTGCGTAACACACGCACACACACACACACGCTCACGCACGCGCGCACGCACACACACACACACACACACACACACACAGAGACACACACACACACACACACACACACACACACACACACACACACACACAGACACACACACACACACACACACACACACACACACACACACACACACACACACACACACACCAGACACATACGCATGCACACACACACACACACACACACAAACACACACACACACACACAGCCCCATGGCTAAAAACCCCCTCTGTCTAAGGACATAACCTCAGCTCATACAAAGCTGAAGTCCTGAGTTCTTCACAGCCGTACACAGAACACCCCAAACAAAAAAAAAACAAAAATGGCCGTCAGCAGCAACATTAAGAGCTGTTTCTCTCCTTTGACAAGCATCCAGTGTGTCACCCGAGGGAAGAGGAGAGAGCAATAAAAACAGCCACCCGTGCCTTTACTGGGGGAAAAATGGAACCTGAAAGCATCCCTACCCTGGAGTGCCTCTTAATTCAATTCGCCGAAAACAGCTCACTCTCTGTTTTAAAGTAACACGCCACGTCCACCAGATGACCCCCCCACCATCACCCCTACCCCCACCCCCACTATGTGCATTTATCTTTCGGGGGTGGGAGGGGGGGGGGGGGGGGGGGGGGGTTCAGGACACTGAATGGCATTGTCTGACAAGGCCTAGCATTCCTGCTCTGACAACGAGGACAAAGACTAAAGGAGAGAGAGAGAGAGAGAGAGGAAGCTAATTCAGGGACATTTAAATTAATCCCATATTAGTTCCTCCAACACTTTTGATCTTGTAGCCTAGTGGCCAAAAAACATCCATCAGAATAACACAAACATCTATCCTACCACAACATCCATCATATCCTAGCTCTCCGTAGATCCCCTCCTAGTCCCCACCATACTAACTGTTTGGGGATATGGCGTTTTTTTTTTTCTCCTTTTTTGTAGTTTGTAATCTAGCAGTGTGGGTCCCTCAGGCTATGCTAAATATGCTAACTAGCTGCTCACATGGGAAGGGGAGAATGGAGAGGCACCATGATCTCCACAGACGTGCTTTGAATAGGCTCCGCTGTAGCCCCCCCCCTACACACACACACACACAGCACAAGCTTCCGCAGGGCATTGTCAACGCAAGGCTATAGGGTTTCACTTCTGCCACCGACCTCTGTCTGAAAGTAGAAGGTTCCGTCACTTAAGTCTTCTTAGTGAGTCTGACTTTGCTCCTGTCATGTGGATCTGTGTCCAGTCTGTTGTTCTGTTCCTGGACACACTCTGAGGTCAGTGTAAAGTGTTCACTCGGGGACTGAGCGTTTAGTGGTGGTTCGGAGAGGGAGCCTGTTGCTATCGATTAGCAGATTAGCATCATGTGCTTGTGTGTTACCTGGTCAGGGAGTTTGTTTTGGTCTTTTGCTCAAGATACCCATGATCTTCTGTGGGTTTGTTTGTTTGTGTGTGTGTGTGCGTGTGTATGTGTGATAAAGAGAGAGAGAGAGAGAGAGTTTGTTGCAGGCTAGAGGACACATTGAAGAAGGGAGAGATGCCACTTTTCTGTTTTTATTTTCTCTGCATGTTCTCAAGTGTCGCTCATGTCCATGGCTCTGGCCGCTGTTGCTAAAGTTTCAGGTGTATGGCCACGTTCCTAATGGGTCAGGAGAGTCCGCTTTGCTTTTCTACACCATATATCACATGATGTGCCTGAAAGGGAAGCGATCCAGTATTCACAGAAAAAAAAAGGAAGTCGAAATGTGATTTGTCACAACCTCCATATTACAGAGATTATTTGAGTAAGCTCTTTATTAAATACAGCTCTTTTTTAAATACAGCTCTTTATTAAATACAGGTCCAAGTGAACGAGGGGTCTGCGTCATAGTCTCTTCTCTTTTCTTTTAGAAGACAAGGATATGTGGTAATGGTCAGTTTAACTTCAGTCTGGCAGGTCATTGAGTCAGATGGATCTTTCTGTGGTTGTTTATTTATCTCTGTTCATCCAGTAAATGTTAATCTTTTTTTTCAGGCCTTTGAAGTTAAACTTGGTCTTTGAAGTGAAATGTCCTATCTAATATCTCTTTTAGATAGAAAAGTGAAGTGAAATGTCCTATCTAATATCCCTTTTTGGTAAAACTCAGACCACCATGAGGCTAATGTACTTTGCCGAGAGTTTTGGGAGCAGCGTGTCCAAGCGAACGTCTCATTAATCATCATCTGAAGCTCATATCAACAGCGCCACCTGTTTCTGAGAAGTCATCGCTTATCGCTGCTGTCGGGTGGAAACCTTGTATGTCCAAATCAACTCATTTTCAGGAAATAAAAAAAAAAAAATGTGTATTGTGAACATATTTCAACATTGCGTTGTTAAAACAAAACAAAAAAAAAAGAAAGAAATATGGAGTTAGGAGGCTTCCACCCGACAGCAGCGACATGCTCTCACTCTCATTTGTCAATGTTTTATTCATGCGCATGTTGTCGAGATGGTCAAACAGATGGTCAGTTTTTATTTTCTCTTCCCCAAACTCACCATCAGTTCTTGAGGAGCTGCAGCTCTTCTCGGTCAGGCTATTATGGTCTAGTTCCATTATATTATTAGTGGCGCTCAGGCCTCCAGAGGGATTTGACTGGCCAGCTCATTTAGTTCATGTCAACAGACACAGTTGGCTTTGTGACCACTCTTTCCTTTGAAGCTCTTTCAGAAGGTCAGTTTATGTGTGTGTGCGTGTGTGTGTGTGTGTGTGTGTGCGCATGTGTGTGTGTGTGTGTGTGCATGTGTGTGTGCGCGCGCGTGTGTGTGTGATCTTTCCTTGTTATCTTCCCCCTGAGCTCAACTGACACGGTTTCAAACACAAAACTGCCCAAATCAGAGAGGGGAAGTCCGCTGATACCCGCACCAACCCACTCAGAGCCGTTGACCTTTGACTTCTTGACCTCTCGAGGCTAACCTCTCCAGTGTTCTCCTGTGTGTCCACAGAGAGCAGGGAAGGCAAGAAGGGTGAGAAGGAGAGGGCCAAGGAGAATGGCCTGGCTTCCCTCGGGACTGACCCCGGCGGCTACTTAGAGCTCGCCAGCAAGGAGGGCAGTGTGATGGCCAACAACAACAACGGCAGCAGCAGCATCCACGAGGTCCCCACCAAAGACACCGAGGACTCGGCCGCGTCCGCCACCAACACGGCCGCCACGGCAGGCTCCTCTCAAGGCCACGCGTCCTTCACCATCGAGTTCGACGCCGCCTCGCCGGGGAAGGTCACCATCAAGGACCACGTGGCCGCCAAGCTCTCCGGCGGCGGCAGCGCCAGCGGTCGCGCC
>NC_055972.1:7142141-7144641 GCF_018492685.1 Alosa sapidissima | reverse complement strand
TGGGCTGTTGTTTGTCCTGGCTGATCTGCTTTGCTGCTGAGTAGGCTGCCTGCTTTACTGTACCGTGCCGTGCCATACCTGCCTGCGCTCCTCTCTCATCTCTCCTCTCCTCTCTCCTCTCCTCTCCTCTCCTCTCCTCTATCCACTCCTCTCCTCTCTCTCCTCTTCTCTCTCCACTCCTCTCCTCTCTCTCTCTCCTCTCCTCTCCTCTCTCTCCTCTCATCTCTCCTCCTCTCTCCTCCTCTCTCCCTCATCTCTCCTCTCTCCTCTCCTCTCCTCTCCTCTCTCTCATCGCTCCTCTCCTCCTCTCCTCTCATCTCTCCTCTCCTGTCTCCTCATCTCTCCTCTCCTCTCCTCTCCTCTCCTCTCCTCTCCTCTCCTCTCCTCTCTCTCATCGCTCCTCTCCTCTCCTCTCTATCATCGCTCCTCTCCTCCTCTCCTGTCTCCTCTCCTCATCTCCACTCTGGGGGCCTCTTGTACTTTGCCGGCCGCCTCCGCGCCCCACTGGCTACGCAGACAGAGGGGACTCACGCAGGGCCATGCAGTATGGGGGCATGCCTCGTCGCTCACAGGTTGTGTGTGTGTGTGTGTGTGTGTGTGTGTGTGTGTGTGTGAGATAGAGAGAGATAGAGAGAAAGAGAGAGAGATAGAGACAGAGATGCAGGTTGGGAGATATTGTTTGTTTTTGTTTGTGTACAAGAGAGAGAGAGACAGAGAGAGAGAGAGAGATGCAGGTTGGGAGATATTGTGTTTGTGTGTGTGTGTACGAGAGAGAGAGAGAGAGAGAGAGAGAGAGAGACCTCTCTGATGTAGCTGTGTCTGAGTGTGAGAGAGAGAGTGAGAAGGCCAATTCCAGTTCTATGTCCACTGCATGTTGCATGCGTGAGAACGCTGTTGTTCAGTGTGTCCTCCTGCACTTTTGCTTTTCTCCCTGTTGTGTTCTCCCGTACGAGGTAACAATGGAACTTTGGGGTTCCTCGGGTTCTCATGCCCCTCATGCTGAGCGTTCTCATCTGTACGTTCCTTCACAGGCAGCAAGCATGCGGACGGAACCCAGAGCGACTCGGAGAACGGTCCAGGCCTTCGCTTCGGCAGCCGCAGGCAGGCCCTCGAGGAGCGCCTGAGGGCAGGCGGCCGGGTCAAAGGTGACGGCCCGTCTCCGGCCTCGTCCACCACCAGCCGCACGGCCTTCATGATCGAGTTCTACGACGAGGACAACCCGCGCAAGCGCCGCTCCTACTCCTTCTCCCAGACTGCACCTCTCCTCGGCGTGGGCGTGGCCGGCGTCGGAGGCGGCGGCGTAGCGTCGGCAGGAGAGGGTCTGTGTCCCACGCCGCCCCCCGCGCGGCCCAAGGCCGTTGCCATGGAGAGCTCCGAGGGCGGGAAGGGCAGCGGGTCGGCCATGTTGAGGCAGCGGTCAGAGGAGCCCAGCGCCAGCGCGGCCAGCCGCAGCTCGGTCGCCACGGGGAAGTCGGCCAGTCCCACGGAGGAGACGCAGAAACTGGACGGGGGAGACGACCAGAGCGACAAGGGCACCTACACCATCGAGCAGGAGATCCGCAACCCCGAGGAGGAGGAGGCCAGGCGCATGATTGACAAGGTACGGGGGGCAGGCCAGACGCATGATTGACAAGGTACGGGGGGCAGGCCAGACGCATGATTGACAAGGTACGGGGGGCAGGCCAGACGCATGATTGACAAGGTACGGGGGGCAGGCCAGACGCATGATTGACAAGGTACGGGGGGCGGGCCAGACGCATGATTGACAAGGTACGGGGGGCAGGCCAGACGCATAATTGACAAGGTATATGGGTGGGATAGATGCATAATTGACAAGTTATAGGGGGTCGGACAGACACGTGATTGACAAGGTGCAGGGGGGGGGGGGGAGTCGTATGTTGCTTTGGGGCCATTGTGATGATTTTTGATGTTTTTTGTACACATGAAAGAGTTGGTTGAGAAAGGGGTCTAGCCTCTGTACATTGTCTTGAGATGTGTGTTATATATATGATGTAAGTGCTACTGCTACATGAATAAAATCACACTGAAGTGAGTAGAATAATGGAGGATGTAAGTGATCAGATGAGAGAAATCTGAGATAGGCATTGTAGGTGTTTGTATGGGGTTTATGTTGTTTATCAACATATTGATGAACAACAAGATAGCTCAGTGAGAAGGAGTGTGTGTGTGTGTGTGTGTGTGTTGAGTGTGCACTGATGATCAGTAAGATAGCTCAGTGAGGAGGAGGAGTGTCTTCAGGTCCCATGTAGGCTAAAAATGCATGTGTTTTATTGACCAATGCACTCTTTACCTTTTAAAATGTTTGCATACAAAAATCTATAGGACACAGTATCATGTCCTAACAATTTCCGGGGTAATAAAATTGAAGTCCATCATTGTTTCTTTAGCCAGCTCATTAATCTAATATCACTATCAAGTGTATTGCAGGGAAGAGTGACATGTTATCAGCACACGTGTAGCCTGGATGATCTTGGCATGA
>NC_055972.1:7097141-7134641 GCF_018492685.1 Alosa sapidissima | reverse complement strand
CAATGTCATTCTAATTCTGCATACATGTGTGTGTGTACATTCTAATTCTGCATGTGTGTGTACAAAATGCATATGTTGTAGTGTTAAACACACACACACTAAAACACACCACACACTCTCCGTCCTCTGTAGAACCCGACGCATTCGAGTCCAGCGTGTCCCAGAGGAGTGGCGGCTCCACCACGTCCAGCCTAACGGAGCGCAAGAGGAGAACGCTTCCCCAGCTGCCCGCCGAGGAGAAGCCCAAGCTGGCCAAGGGCCCCCCGCTGGGCAGCCTGGGTCTGCGCTCAGAGATCGGGGAGAAGCAGGACACGGAGCCGCAGGAGAAGGAGAACGGGCACAAGGGAGACGGGCAGAGCCTGCCCTCCGTCGAGAAGGGCACTGGCAACGGGGGTGGCGGCGCCGTCGGAGGGGAAGGGCGTGGGGAAGCGTTCGTCGGAGGAGGGGGGCGTCGGCGGGCGCAGGAGGAGGGGGCAGGAGGGCCGGGGGAGCGGGAGCGAGAGCGAGAAGTCCGGCAGGCCGCTGGTGCGGCAGGGCAGCTTCACCATGGAGCGGCCGAGCATGACGGTGCCCGCCGAGCTGATCCCCATCATCGGCCGCGGGGGTGGCGAGGGGGCGAAGGCGGCGCGCGAGCGCAGCGACTCCACGGGCTCCATGGACACGGCCACGCTGCTGAAGGACACAGAGGCCGTCATGGCCTTCCTGGAGGCCAAGCTCCGCGACGAGGGCCGCCAGGAGAAGAAGCCGCTGCCACCGGGAGGCTCCGTCACATCCGGCTCGAAGGGCCATCATCATCGGCCCGCGCGCACGGGAGGCTCCATCTCACCGGAGTCGGACGTGGACACCAACAGCACGGTGAGCCAGACGGCCGAAGCGGCCGAGCGGAAGGCGTCGTCCGCCGCCCCGGCCAAACGTCGTTCGCTCAGCAGCCTGCACCGCGAGAAGAGCAACGCCAGTGCCGCGTCGGTGGCCGCCACACGCGCCGCCGCCACCACCGCCCGCGATCGCCTGGAGCGCAAGGCCTCCAAGAGCCGGCCCTCCACCACCCAAACCCTCTCCGGCAACACCGGCGCGCACCGCGGACGCCAGCCATCGCTGGACCTCACCGACGACGACCAGACCTCCTCGCACGCGCTGTCCACCATGTCCGACGTGCTCTCCTCCGACCAGGACACGCCCTCCAGTCGCTCCTACGGCCGCGGCGGCCACTTCGCCTCCACCGACGACCTCCTGATGCTCTCCAAAACCACCTCGTCCTTGTCGGCCAAGACCTCCAGGGCCAGCAGGGCCCTCCACGCCAGCTCAGGGAGCCTGGCGAGCAGGCAGACCCATCAGCAGCAGCAGCAAGCGCAGCAGGCGGGTCTCCCCACACCCAGGCCCACCCGGGCCTCCTTGCTCCGCAGGGCCCGCCTCGGGGACGCGTCGGACACGGACCTGGCCGACGCCGACCGCGTCTCCGTGGCGTCGGAGGTGTCCACCACCAGCTCCACGTCGCGGCCGCCGTCCGGCAGGAAGGCCCCGTCGCGGATCGACATGCTGGCTCAGCCGAGGCGCACGCGGCTGGGCTCCATCTCGGCGCGCAGCGACTCAGAGGCCACGGTCCGCGTGCGCAGCGCCGCGTCCAGGGTCTCCGCGGAGACGGCGCTCCGGCTGGGCTTGCGGCAACCGGCGCCCGGCGACGGGAAGCTGACGCAGAAGTCCAGAGCCAGCAGCATCTCCAAGCTCAATGAGGTCAAGGCCAAGGTCGCGCCACCTACACATGGATCCCCTTCCGGTGAGTATACGCACTCACACACACACACACACACAGCATGCATCCACACACAAACACACACACAGCATACATCCACACACACACATACACATCATACATGCACATACAGCATACATCCACATACACACACATACACACACACACACATACACACACATACACACACATAGATATTCACAGTGTATTCACTCACACACACATACATTCTCACCCATAGTCCTGCTTGCAGAGACATCTATATCCAAACCCTTTCTCATTATAGCATGCACACACTAAACAAACTAACCATACATGACATGTTACCATATGCATTTATTGTCAAACGCATGCAAGCAGACCATACATTATCTTACCAGCCCACCACTTACATAGGCAAAAGAAACACACACATTTGCACATCTGCAAGCTATGTTTACTGTACAGAGCTCGCATATCTCCCAGAAAGCTTAAAATGGCTACAGATTTTGATGACAGGTTGCAAAATGATAACCTAAGACGACAAATCAGTTTCACAAGACTCACCTTCATTTGCATCCTCCTTTCATTTCCTGTTGTGTGTGTGTGTGTGTATGTGTATCTCTCTCAATTGAATGTTGTTGTTGGTGTTGTGGTGAATGATGAATGGTGTGTGTGTTTGTGTAAATGTGTGTATGTATATGTATCTGTGTGTGTGTGTATGTATATTTATCTGTGTGTGTGTGTGTGTGTGTGTGCTGTTTCTGTTAAACACTACTCATTGCTCATTCCTCCATATACAGAGAGCCCTGAGCAAGTTCCAGAAACTCTCCCAACCGCAGAGGAGATTATGGGTACTGTAATAGCATCTAGAGGCTTTAAAGGAGAATTCCGGTGTGATATTGACCTAAAGTGTGTTGAAACATGATACCGAGTGTGAACGTATGTCTCATAGCTCACCTCGGCTTGTCCCCTGCACTCAGAAATCTGTAGAAATCTTCCAGTAGCAGCAACCGAAATCCATGCATTTCCACAGAATTATTTTTGGAATCTGATCCCTTATCATACCTGTTCGTTCGTACTCGTCGCTCGACTTATCGTGACTAAATTCAAGATGGCGTCGAACGGTAAAATTCCTTAAGGTACTGTCTGTATAAATCGTCTTGTAAATAAACTGCCAGTGCTTTTTAAAAGTTCTCAATGTCTCATTTTAAATGTCAAGGCCCTCGGAAGTCTACCAATAAAGTATGGAGCTATTTTGAGCCTCCTAAATGGTGTAAAACAGTGATTTATTTGCATGGCTAGGCCGATGCCTGAGGCACCGCAACGAAAAACTGTTGGTAGCATTGGCTAACTAGCGCCAGATTTCTGAGTGCAGGGGACAAGCCGAGGTGAGCTATGAGACATACGTTCACACTCTGTATCATGTTTTAACGCGCTTTAGGTCAAAATCACAACGGAATTCTCTTTTAAGTGTGTGTGTGTGCGTGTGAGTGTGTGTGTGTGTGTGTGTGTGTGTTCTTTAGTATGTGTGTGCAGAACCTGAGTCAAATGTCCATGCAACACCAGAACATTTCCACACTAACTATTCAACACATTGTGTGTGTGTGTGTGTGTGTGTGTGTGTGTGTTTATGCTGTGTGTTGACAGAAAGCATTTTGGCTCAGGTAGTGCACACACACCCTCCTTACCCAGCCTGCTGTCTTATATTCCTGGTTGAGCAGTGATACGCTGGTTTGTGTGTGTGTGTGTGTTTGTTCCTGCTTGAGCAGTGATAAGCTGGCCATGCTATCCATTTCTACCAGGTCTACAGCTGCAACAATAATTGATTAATACATTATTTGTCAGCCAGCTTCTATAACTGGAATATTTTGTGGTTAACACACTCTATGGCAAAATATACTCAATGGATTGATCAACACTTTGGCTGTATGGGGTTACTATGACAGCGAAGTAGAATTAATGAGGTTGGGAGCGAATTTAGTTATGCAAATTATCCTTATGTTACCAGGCAATGTGGTTTTAACCTTTCAAGTCAAGCTTTCACACTCCAAAAATGGGTGTTAAATTGGAGGATGCATGCAATAGTATTAGCCAATGTGCAAATAGTATTAGCCAATGTGTAAAAGTACTATCCAGTGTAGTTGAATGAAGGTGAAGTGTGAAACAGAAAGGCATGTTGCATCTGTTGCTAGCTGTGGCTTGTTGTGGCTCAGTTCTAGCCTGAGTTGATGTCACTTTGTTTTGCACATTGTTTTGACTGGGCCCTTGTTTGGTTGGCTGTTTGGTCACATCATGCATATTCATAGGGTGACAGAAGAACTGGAGCTTGGCACGGGCATCACTGCAATGGTGCTGTCAGTGTGTGTGTGTGTGTGTGTGTGTGTGTGTGCTTGTATGTGTGTGTGTGTGACATCATGGCTTCACCCTGTCCCAGAGGTGAAGCACATTACTGTGTCAGTAGTTCAGACAGTCTCCTTGGGGGAAGTGCTACATGCATCCCATGCTCCTAAATAAAGACTAGGGCATCATGCAGGCTTTTAAAGTGTCCACAATGGGACTTGAAAGACACCTAAAGAGGTGAGAATGAAACCTTCAAATAACCTTTCTTAAATCATTTAGATGGCAAATCAACTCTTACAGTAATAGGGTGGACGGCCGGCACTCTGAGGAGGTCAGCCGGGTCGGAACACTGCCCCCCTCCAAAATCGAAATGGAAAATTCCGAGATTTCTTTCTACAGACGGCTGTCGGTGTGTTTCCTCTATGTTGTATCGGAGTTATGTTCATACTTTGTTGCGAAAGACGCATGTTTAGTTAGTTTATTATTGCACTTCTCAACTGTAGTGTCGACCCCGAGAGCCAGTGTTCTTTAGTGAGGTCTTAATGTGGAGCCTTTTGATTTCTTAACTCCATGTAGTAGTGCTTCTCTCTTGCAGTCTTGCATCTCGGTCACAGGATCACGTCCATGACTGACGCTTAGCTGTGACGTGCCAATCATCTCCCCCGACCCTGTTCTTATTGCCCTAAACACAGCAGTGTGAATGAGCAGCCAGCGGAGGCACTCTATGCCCATTTAAATACAGTTCCCTAATGCCCCTCCACCCCACCCTATACACCTCTACTGGGGCAGGTGCAGTTCCCTAATGCCCCTCCACCCCACCCTATACACCTCTACTGGGGCAGGTGCAGTTCCCTAATGCCCCTCCACCCCACCCTATACACCTCTACTGGGGCAGGGCTGACAAAGCCTGGTGGTGTGGTTGTACGGAGGTTCCTTCACTGGAAAGAGCTTTGAGTACTTAGAAAAGCGCAATATAATAAATAAATATGTTGTTATTGTTGTTGTCGTTGTTGTTGTTGTTATGTACTGAGTTATGATGAGACAGTTTGACACTAGGTTCACCCATGAATGACACCAGAATAAACTTTGTTTTTTTATTTGTAATATATGTTTAGTGTTTGTAATTTATAGTGCACACATTTTAATCAGTCCTTATAGGCCATCTTGGTAACAGCTCCGGGCAGTTATTTTGGGCAGTTATTTTGGGCAGTTATTTTGTCAGTCATGCTGTTTCCAACAATGAGGTTGGTTACTTACATTAAGGGGCGAGATATGTGTGTAGACAACTGCTATATTGGAGTTACAAACTAACCCCATACATTTCTATGGAGGATTCTCTGAGTGCTTTGACTCCTCATTATGAAGTCTCTGTTTTAACTCCCTCTGTTGTGGTGTGCATCCCCCTGCTCACAGTGTACTAGATAGATGCTACTCACAGTGTACTAGATAGGTGCTTGTGTGTGATGGTGGTAGTCTACGCTCCAACTAGTGCTTTGGTGTGTTTGCTGTGCTTTTGTCTTTTCATCTTGTTTGGAATTAATTAGCTGAGTAGTGGACAGCGCAACAGCTGGCTTAAAACGTGGCCTTTGCTGCAAGTGTCCGTGACACCCGATGACCACTGTTGCCAAAAGTAACCCCTGTTGTCTCGACTCTCTCCGCAGTGAGCAGCCGATGGCGCCGTCTGACCCCGGAGTACGCGTCCACCTCGGAGGACGAGTTTGGGTCCAACCGTAGCCTGTCCAAGCACGGGCGTCCTCTGCGGGCGCCCCCGGCGCTGCGTGGGCCCAGGGGGGGTCTCGGGGGGTCGGGCTCGGCCCCCCCCACGCCAGGAGCGGGCAGCGGGGTGCTGAAGCATCGCATGCGCGAACACGACGAGTACATCCGCGACTGGACTGCACACAGCGAGGAGATTGCCAGGTACTCATCTACTCTCACACGTCCGGCACTCACACACACACACACACACGTGTAGCAGCTCAGATGTAGAGTGGATCAGTGTGGAGTGGAGAGGAGAGGAGGGGTGGTGGTAGCCACGTAGCCATATCCTGTGTGTGTGTGTGTGTGTGTGTGTGTGTGTGTGTGTGTGTGATTCACAGTGAGGTGGCACTGCCTCTGTGGCTTGCTGCTGCTGGGAGTAACGTTAGCCTGTCACCCTTAAAGGCACACTCACACACACTCTCACACACTCAGACCACTGTCGCATCAGGCAGGAGAGGGATGGGGCTGCCTTAGGGGCAGAGCTGGACGTCACTGTCACTCTATTTCTTTATCACACATTGGCTCACTGCCTACTCCTCCATTACCTGTGTCTGTCTCATACCATCTCTCTCTCTCTCTCTCTCTCTCTCTTTCTCTCATTGGCTCACTGCCTATTCCTCCATTACCTGTGTCTGTCCTCTCATACCATCTCTCTCTCTCTGTTTCTCTCTCTCCGACTCTTACCTTTCATTCCATCTCTCTCTCTCTCTCTCCTCTCTGCTTCTCTCTATTACACACACACAGACAGACACACACACACACACACACACACACACACACACAGTGCACATACATACCCGTCTTCCACTTGACCTAGAATTCACCGTTGAGATGACTGGGTGATAGCTAGGCTACTGCATGGACACAGCCCTGTGGGCTCATTCATAGAGGTCCGTTTCTTTTTGCTGCACAGCTACCTCATCCATCATCATCCCTCACTGCAGTGGACCTTTTATTTGGCTGCCCAGGATACATCTGGACATTTTCAAGTGCAGAATATGTCACTTTTCGTTGTTTCTTGGACAGAAACACTTTATATTTACAGATTTAATTAGATTAGATTAGCCTTTATTGTCTTAAATGGACACAGCATTGATTAGCACAGCATTTGATTTGCACAGAATATTAGCACACATTTGCTCATGCGTGTGTGTGTAGTACTCTACCATGGCGCTGAATGGAAAAGCTGGTCTAGGTGAAATAGCACCTCCTGGTGGTCACTTCCATACTGCAAGGCAAGTAAGACCTTAAATATTCTCAGCAACTGATCGCAGCCACAAGAAAGATATATAATTATAAAAGACAAATATAGTTTAGAATAAGAAATGTGCATAAATGTCAACATTCTTTTCTACCCTCAATAATTCCACAGTGCAGGGGATGATGGTAGCGTGTGATGGTGGGTTTTTTAGTTGTTGAATAATCCCTGCCGGTCGCCTTTCCTGGAGAACACACATCCTGTCAGTCCAGATTAGATGAGGTTCATGCAGCAAGGCTCCAGAGGAACACCACACACCTATGTGTCATCTCACCAGGGTGTCACAGTGTCTCTGAGGTGACAGGCAGGCAGGCAGCCAGACACACACACACACACACACACACACACACATATCCTCAAAAACACACTCTCATACACACTCATACGTGCCATCTACTCCCAAAGGGCATGTCAGACTAACTACTGAAGAAGTTTCTCCAGAAGTCATGCAGTACAAATTACACATTTATATTTGGTTTTCATGTGCAAGTGCTCCATCTAGTGGTGTAAAGCAGAACTATTTACTATTGTGCATGTCCCATTGTCTGTCCATCTTTATTTGCACTTGTATCCATACTGACCTATAGTATTGTAATGTATGCATTGTATACATAATCATAGATGGTGTGTATGTGAACTGCCTGGGTATCATGAATTCTTATGTATTCTTATAACTTTGTTATTACACAAGATCCGAAATCTGAAAATCTTTTCAACACTGCAAGTTGTTTTGGATAAAGTCTAAGTGACTAAATCTAATGTCAAATTTGCATCCTTCTTATTATTAGTAAGTTGACTTACTACTCAGATACAGTTAAACCTTATTGTAATCGCAAATGCTTCTTTCATTTTGTTAGCACTTTGCTTAACAAGTTGACTGCAAACCCAAAGGTGACTATTTAGTCAGCTAACCTGATGAAGGCTTAGTGCCAATATGCTACAGCCTAAATAAAACCTTTTTCTGGTTTTGTCAACTTTAACATAAATGTTCCATTGTTTACGTTGATGCTAGCCTGTGAGTGCCGTGTTGCTGTTGTGTGTGCGTGTCTGTGTGTGTGTGGAAGCGCTCCTTCAGAGCCCGCCTGAAGTATCACAGGTTATTTCCCTGTGTGCGCAGGATCAGCCAGGACCTGGCCAAGGACCTGGCCATCCTGGCGCGGGAGATCCACGACGTGGCGGGCGAGATCGACTCGGTCAGCTCCTCGGGCACGGCGCCCAGCACCACGGTCAGCACGGCCGCCACCACGCCCGGCTCCGCCATCGACACCCGCGAGGAGGTATGGGGACAAGTGGGTGGCCCTCTACGTCTTAACCCCAACGCCATCATTTCACTCTCTCTCTTTCATTCATCCATTTTCTCTCTTTCTCTCCCATCCCCTCCCCTCATCATCACTTGAATTTCCCCTTGGGATCAATAAAGTATCTATCTATCTATCTATCTATCTGTCTATCTTCTATCTATCTATCTATCTATCTATCTATCTGTCTATCTTCTATCTATTTATCTATCTACCTATCTATCTATCTTCTATCTATCTATCTTCTATCTATCTACCTATCTATCTATCTTCTATCTATCTATCTATCTATCTATCTATCTATCTGTCTATCTTCTATCTTTCTATCTATCTATCTATCTATCTATCTGTCTATCTTCTATCTATCTATCTATCTATCTATCTTCTATCTATTTATCTATCTACCTATCTATCTATCTTCTATCTATCTATCTTCTATCTATCTACCTATCTATCTATCTATCTATCTGTCTATATTCTATCTATCTATCTATCTATCTATCTATCTATCTATCTTCTATCTATTTATCTATCTACCTATCTATCTATCTTCTATCTATCTATCTATCTATCTATCTATCTATCTATCTGTCTGTCTGTCTACTGCAGACAGTGGGGCCAGTGTGTGGCCGTGTCTGCATTTCTTTCTCTCGTTCTTCCACTCCCTGTATCATTTCTTTCTCTCGTTCTTCCACTCCCTGTATCATTTCTCTTGTTCTCCCACTCCCTGTATCATTTCTCTTGTTCTCCCACTCCCTGTATCATGTCTTTCTCTCATTCTTCCACTCCCTGTATCATTTCTCTCGTTCTCCCACTCCCTGTATCATGTCTTTCTCTCGTTCTCCCACTCCCTGTATCATTTCTTTCTCTTGTTCTTCCACTCCCTGTATCATTTCTGTCTGTTCTCACTGCCTCTGTCTATCCCATCCCTCTCTCATGATCTCATAAGGCACCGTAACATCTCTTATCTGGTCAGTCAGCTCCAGCATGTGACCCTTCACCCCAGTGTTTCATCTGCCGTTACCTGCATTTAGTCAGGCTGTCTGACTCCATGTAATGTCAGACATCAGCTGAATGATTCAATTGTGTATTTAGATTTAGTGGATTTCGTCCAGCGTCATCCACTGTTAATATGAGTATCTGTCTCTGATCTGTGATTTCTACTTCCATTTCATTTCATATACCGTATTTATTTATAAGGACAACACACATTAGTATTATTAGCCAGCCGGCTAATTTTCAACTGCAGTCCTTTGGCAAGATTCTGTAATAACCACTTTACGGTACATTATATTTTATTACTAACTTGGCATTTAAGAACAATAACTTTGGCCAGTTCTTAAATGCCAAGTTAGTAATACAATGTAATTTACAATCAAATCATATTCCCTCCATCTAACCTTCCGTGTGTCCAACCATTTCCTCCGTTTGCAGCTGGTGGACCGGGTCTTCGATGAGAGCCTAAACTTCCGAAAGATTCCGCCCGTGGTGCAGACCAAAGCCCCCGAGATCAATGGCCGACCGGTTGAGCTGAGACCACGTGCCCCTGACAGCCTGGACCCAAATGCTGCCCTCCGGCGCCGCACGTGGAACCGGGATGAGGTGAGAACCTGTGGAACTTACAGAACTTCTACCAAAGGGTGGCAGAACCGCTGTGCAGTTTAGCCTCCCCAGGATTCGGGGTTGTACTGTGGGCTAAGGGAAACACAGTCTGCTAGTGCTGTGATACATCAGACAGACATATCTTGACAGATATATAGTAAAGTTATTATTCTGTAGAAGTAAGAACCTTAAATAACCTTGTTAAGTTCATTGGAAGGAAGTGAATGCTGACCTCTGAACGACCCCTGTGAAACAGAAACGCAAGACATGATGTCATTTCAGATCAGATATTAAAACGTAATTATATTAGTGTCACTCTCTAAAGCAACTGTCTACACCTCTTATCAAAACACAGTGACCTAATCAGTGAGTTATGTGCGGGATGAGTGGAGTGGTAATGTGTTGGTGGTCAGGTTTCAGTGTTCTAACGTCCACTCTCCCTGTGTTCTAACGTCCACTCTCCCTGTGTGCTAACGTCCACTCTCCCTGTGTGTGCTAACGTCCACTCTCCCTGTGTGTGCTAACGTCCACTCTCCCTGCGGTCTCTTCCTCAGGCGGTGCTGGACAGCCTGCTCCTCACGTCCGTCTCACAGCTCTCAGGCAAGATACGCCAGTCTGTGGACAAGACAGCAGCTAAGATCAGGTACACACAGCATCCACAAGTTTTTATTAGACGTGTTTTGTGCTTCTAATATTTTCTTTTTTTTTTTTCACAAATCATTTTTATTTTACTTATGTAGAAACTTACTTATATAACAACTGGTGGAAGTGAATTATTTTAGCATTTCTTGTGCAGTTTGTCTGGGAAAAGGTCTTAAAAAGAGCATCAGCTAAGTTTCAGTAAAGACATGGGAGTCTATTCCATGCTTGACCCACAGTGTTAAGAGCATATTAGAGGTGCTGTCTGTTGCTGTTGAAATCTGCCCTTTCTAACAATTATCTTTTGATTTTTCACAAAGCACACTGTTGTACAATGATGCTCTTACGATGATGATTCATCTGTGTCCACTAGAATACTGTTCAAAGACAAAGACAGAAACTGGGACGACATTGAAACCAAACTGCGAGCGGAGAGCGACATTCCGCTCCTCAAAACATCCAACAAGGTCAGATTTGAGTTTTCTTGAACACCACATGGCCACCATGGTCTGGAATCATTGCGTTGTTGTTGTTGTTGTTGTTGTTGTTGTTGTTGTTGATTAGCATGTTGCTTTGTAAGGAGAACAAAATAAGTGACTTTTTGTTTGTCTGTCGTCGCATGCTTCAGGAGATCTCATCCATCTTGTTAGAACTGAAGCGGGTGGAGAAACAGCTTCAAGGTAAACACACCACACATGTTCAGTAAGCTGCACACACACACACACACACACACACACACACACACACACACACACACACACACACACACACCACACATGTTCAGTAAGCTGCACACACACACACACACACACACACACACATACACACACACACACCACACATGTTCAGTGAGCTGCACACACACACATACACACACCACACATGTTCAGTAAGCTACACACACACACACACACACCACACATGTTCAGTGAGCTGCACACACACACACACACACACACACACACACACACACACACACACACACACACACACACACACTAACATGACTCTTCTCTCTTACCTGGGTAGTGATCAACGTGATGGTGGACCCTGATGGCACCCTGGATGCCTTAACCAGCCTGGGCCTCACCAGCCCGGTGCTGTCCAAGCCCAGGCCCAGCCCCAGCTCCCAGACCCCTCCAGCCCCGCTGCCCGGCCCAGGGGCCACAAAGGCCCCCTCAGGGGCCACCTCGCCTGGGGACTGCCAGCGGAGCCTGGGCCTCGGCTTCACCCGGACCCTCCCCAGCGGGGAGGAGGCTGCCGCCGTCGCCAGCAAGTGAAGAAGAACATGTACACACACACACACACACACACACACACACACACACCATCCATAGAGGATCCAACAACACACACAAATATATTACCTAACTACACACATACACACACACACACACACACCATCAATAGAGGATCCAACAACACACACAAATATATTACCTAACTACACACATACACACACACACATACACACACACACCATCAATAGAGGATCCAACAACACACACAAATATATTACCTAACTACACACACACACACACACACACACACACACACACACACACACACACACACACACACATGCATAGACACACACACATGCCTGTGTGAGTGGACTATTATAAACATCTCTGTTTGACTGACAGAATGAATGGACAGTTGTTAGTGTATATATATATGTCTGTATATCCAATAATACCCAACTCACTCTCCCCCATGTGAACCACTCTTTCCCCTTTAGAAGTTTGGGATTGTTCGCCCATCGATAAAGACTTTGTCAAGGGGATTAACATTTTTACATGGCATTGCCACACACACACAAAGACACAAGCACAAACAAATGTGTGCGTGTGTCAGGAGTATGGGAGCAATCTAGTATTGCCACCACACACAAAAAACAGCTCACAACTACTATTCTGATTGGACTCTGTGCCATTGGTTCTTAGCCCTAGTCCTCAGCCATCCCTGCACATAAAACCTTCCATCCATCTCTGTAAAAACTGCATCTGGTTGGTGTCGGTGTAATTCTAATGTGAATTGAATCAGACATGGTGCGCAGGCAAAGATGGAGAACATGGCATGCGGGTGGGCCAGATTGGGACTGAGGAACCCTGGATTATCAGATTTACATTCAACCGTATGGGTACAGGTTCATGGTCAAAAACCACTACAATGTCAAACCAAAAGTCACCTCTTGGGACAATACAGTGCGGCTAGTGTGACTTCATGTTTTCAACTGTGGTGATGCTAGCCTGCCAGTGTCATTCGTGTGCCTCCGAATACTCCTCTGTACGGTAGGACCGCTTGCTAGCTAGCTAGCTAGCGTACCACATTCTGAACCAATTGCTTTCATTCCTGAGACATGGGAAATGACTGCTGGTAAATGGGTGGTCCACTGTTGTGAGTGTTAAGGGGCACATTATTGGTGCTGGCAGGTAAACACCTCAATATCATCCCTCTTAGATTATGCGCCAATGCCTTCAGTGGTCCATAATGAAGGACTGTTTATTGGGCTAAAAATTCTTAAATTCACTTAAATTCAGATCCATACAAGGCAAAGCACTCTATTCAGATGGGGCGATCCTACTTTAGAACACTTGAGAGACTTTGAGTAAGATCATGAAATTATTCTCAGATTTACTCAATAAGACTTCTCTGTAGATAACAGTAAGCATTATGGAGGTCCAGACACTATACAGACCTCAAGATGCCCATGAACCTTGATCTAAAGCAATACAGTGTGTGTTTCAATATGTTTATGAAGGAAGAACACTTTAAGAGATGGATGTTTCTCATGGTCTGTATCAAATAATCCCTCACATCTGCCGGTGAAGTTCTTTTTTTGTTCTCAATGTACCCCAAGTAACCAAAGTTCACTCAATATGCAGCCTCCCAGTAATTGTACAAGAAAAGTGTGATTGAAATTGTTCTTTTTTTATAAAATACTCTCTCAATTGTACAACAAGTGCTTTAGAATTGTTTCGATCTGACTTGTCTTTTCAAGCGCAATCTTGTAATGTACTTCAAGAAAAACAAATGAATAACACAACGTTGGTCTCTTGACACAGTATACCTTTTATACTGTTTTGAACTCTTTTGGATGTGTAATATATGGCACCGTAGATGTTGCTTGTGAGTACTGACCAATACTGAATGAGAGCACGGTAGCATTTCTTATGACTTGCCTTACTTTGGTTTAAAACTTTAGAAAAAACAAACAAACCCTGTTGTCCTTATAGTCCCTTGTAAGACCTAGAACAGAATTTGCTGTTTTTTGAACAACGAGAATCCATTTGTCTTTTTTGAAACATTTGCCCTCTACCATTGAAACACAATGCTAGCACTGCTCATTCAAAGTAGCACTGAAGTTGTCTAGCTCCACTTGGAAAACTGCACCTTTCAGCTGCTAAACTGTCACAGAAAGTGGCTGCAAAGAATGTCCTTAAAGCTGTTGTGAGTGAAACTTCCATCAGAGTGTGCCATCATAGAAGGCCTTAGCTACCTTTCAGTGAATCTGTAAAAATGAAATAACAGGGATGCCCATGTCTTTTAACTCTTAATGGTCATTATAGTGACGTCACACTGAAACTAAACCTTTTTTTGCCCCAGAGCAGCTGTTTTTGAATTTGAATCTTTTTTTTTTTTGAAGCCGCTCACAGCAGCTTTAAAACCAATCATCCTTTCCTGCCTATAGGCCACATGTACTACAACTTCTGGACTTAACCGTAATATCAGTATGCATCATGGTTTGTGCTGTCATGACTCAATAACAATTAATCCATACATGTCATTTTAGATGAACCACTCTGTGCTTATACGTGATATAACAAACGTGCAGGAAACAGCATTTGCCATCCCCTGAATTTAAAAGACTGTACCGTGCCCGTTTGCTTCTGTTACATGACTATTGCTCTGCCACTCTGCTTTGCCGCTGGGTTCGCAATGCTTCTGTAATGCCTGGCCTGGTGTACTGTGTCTGTGTTTCCCCATGATGTGTTTTAGTTTTCACTTTTTTAATTGCTGCTTTTCGCTAGCAGGCGTGTGTGTGTATGTGTGTGTGTGCATGTATGAGTGTGTGTGTGTATGTATGAGTGTGTGTGTGTGTGTGTGTGTGTGTGTGTATGTGTGTGTGTGTGTTTAGCTGCATGGGCATCACTCCGGATCTCACCATATAAAAAAGTGTGTATTAGCGAGCCGCCGTCGCGAGAGGGGATGCTCATTCACGCACGCCTCAGCAGTGAAAATGTATAAACGACACCTGCGCTCTTACATACCTGAGTGTATGATACCACCAAGTGCCCAGGGTTCAGATAAAGAGTCTTTTTTTTATGGTTTTCATTGTTTTGTAGTGTTCCCTGTTTAAAACAATATATGGAACCAGGACATGGAGGGCTATAGAAGTATAATGTTGTGCATCCCTTGCGCAGAAAAAAAGAATCTAGTATTTTAAATGTTATGTCCCTTATTGGGCATATGTACATGTATAAAGAAAGTGAACGTCTTGACTCTTCACAGTTCTTCTCCCATATGGAGAAGGAAAGCCATTTTGAAATTTGTGTAGTTAAAAACAGCCAAGGGATGTGTTATGCTGAAGGTCTCGGTACACCTGTTAATGACTTTTACAATTTGTTTTTGTAACTGACGCATACACATTTATCAGTGTTTTACTTTTTTTATTGTATTTTATTTATTTTTGGTATTTTTTTCTTGTATCATATGAATACAATGTATGTACCAACTTGTTATTTTGTTAACTATTTTTTTTGTTAAGCATATTTGACTTATTCTCAATAAAATTTCAGAATTGACTATGAGTTCTAGTGTCTGACCATCTGAAGCAGATTTGCATCTGAACCTGATCATTTTTCATAGATTCAGATTTCACTCAGATTGGCAAGAGATCATAGTGTCACTTATAGCCTACTTATAAACTTATCACTTGTGTTATACACACAGTAGGCCTACTGTAGGCAAACATCTACACTGTTAATCAAAAATAAACAGGTCCCAGTTGTTTAAAAGAAATCGGATCGGATTTTGACTCCTGGGCCCAGTTGTTCAGAAAAAAACTTTTTGAACAACTGGGCCCAGGACTTTCAATGGAGAGGAAGCTTACCTTGACACACTATTTTTTTCAGGCTATGCTTGACACATGAGGCACCATGCAACACCAGAGCCCGTTTACGGTAAAATAATAAATCCGTCCCGTATTAGACATTCTCTGGCAATACTTATCTGTAGCCCAAGACCCATTTGTCACATTCAAACCTACTTGCAGCAAGACTTTTAATTTCATGGCCCACAAGGAGCTTATACATTGCGTCATAAGCATGCGACGTTACCCATCGCAACGGTAATCATCTGCAGAATGTCAACACAAGACTGCTAGCCCGATAAAACAAGAAATCCCAATATCTTCCCAAGGGTTAGTGTGTTGCCACTTTGGACGAATGCCTAAAATAAGGTAGGTTACTTCAGGACTAAGTTTCATTTGCATCCGTAACGAAACGACCTTAGTTTTAGCCATAAATCAGCTATTGAACTATCATGCTAGCGATAGGTAAGTTAACGTTAGCTGCCAGCCAGCCAGTAGTAGTACGCTGTCAGTAAGTTACGTTACCTGCCTGTTAGTTAGATTGTTGTCCAATTACTTTGGCATATGGGATCTATATGATGGATGGATAGTTTTGTACCATTTACGTTCAGCAAATTTTCGTAATACAGCACTGACACATTATGGGAGCTGGCAGCGTTGGAGGTCCGCAACCGAGAAAACGATGTTGGCGACGACGAGGAAACCGAACAACAGGATAAGTCACTGCACGAAAGAACCGTGTTTTTTATGGGAAGCAAGTCGGGGGTAACATGACTTTTTGCATTGTATAATAACACCATATACCACTAAACAGACGTATCATTAATGATGCAGGTCCTATTCTTTGACTTTAAGAAGTGTTTTGTGTTTTTTTCCCCTAGGGTAAAACAACAATTTTGCTCCGATGCCTTGACAGGTAAATACAAACCCCTCACACTAGCCTTATCTAACGGTTGTACTTTAGAAGAAATCCATTTGTAAAATATTTCCAAATCCTTTCCATTTGCAGAGACGAAGCACCTAAACCCACTCTCGCATTAGAATACACATTCGGGAGAAGAGCGCGAGGGCATAATACGGTAGGGGACAGACGTTTGGGTCATCACCCTGTAATCACCATGTAATGAATGGGTCTTCAGATGAACATCCTGTCATACCTGTATTCTCAGGACGTTGGTAAACGGTCTGACATGTTCTCTTTTCCTCAATCAGCCAAAGGACATAGCACATCTGTGGGAACTAGGAGGAGGAACGTCACTCTCAGACCTCGCTCAGATCCCCATCAATGCACAGAATGTCAGGTTAGTATATCACCGTTTAGCAATATATTACCATGTGAGAGCATAAAACTGTGTGTGTGTCAGGGGCGTAGCACAAGATCCTGGGCCCCTGCATAGGCAGGCCACGATGGGCCCCTATGTTCCTCAACCCAGGTAAAATAAAATATATTCCAGACTTTTCAAGGGCCCTCTCTCCCTTTGGGGCCCTATAATCAGTAAGGGTTTTACTCCCAGTCCGACGCCCCTGGTGTGTGTGTGTGTGTAAGAGAGAGAGAGAGTCAGTGAGTGAGTGAGTGTGTGTGTGTGTCATCTGATGAATAATTTGTCTCTTTTTGACGATGATTGTAATGGCTACTACATTTACATTAATTCATTAAGCAGACGCTAGTTTTACCCCAAGCGAATTACAGCAAGAGAATCACATTCAAGCTGCAGTACAGAGGGGACCGTAGGCTAGCTAGAAATGACTCCCGCATCTGCCAATACTAAGGATAAGAGGGCCAACATTATAAGTGCTAGTCAAAGTGTGGTAGGAGGAGAAAGTGGTAGAAGCAGGAGCTAGAGGAGGGAAGATAAGGAAGCGTATGGTAAGTGTATTTTGTGTGTGGTGTGTTAGGTTGTTAGAATTGTTAACCCTTAAAGGTGTAGGTTTTTGAACATTCTAGGTTCAGCAACAGTTGAAGGTTCTAAAATTCTATGTTGAATTCAATGGACTCAGATATTCTTTAGAACGTTCATTTCCCAACATTCCCATCACACCGGTGTGACGGTACTCCTTTAAAGGTGCGATTTGTAGGATTGTTACTGAACGTTCTGTAATTTTGGAAATTTGCCTGCCTCTCGTAGGCGTTCATGACTACAACTGACAGCTGTTGACAGTTGGCCTTTGCTAATTTGGCAACCCAAATAGGAGGACGCGCTAGCCCATTATTAATACGCTATTCTAGAATTAATCGTTCAAAACATAAACGAGATTCCGCCCCGTAACTCTTTTTTTTTCATTGTTTTTACAGGGTTTTACAGGTTAGAGTAATGTTGTCAAATAAGCCATTACTTCAATTCATCGTGTTTCCTTACTCTCTGACAACATATGGTGATCATTTTTGGAATGGTTACAGTTTATTTTCCATTATTTCCTACATACTGGTCCTTTAAGAGGAGGTATCCTTGGAAGGGTATGATCTTCAAGAGTTTTTTGAAGACAGAGTGTGACGTCCCTCTTATTGACCAGCAGGGGGCCCTAGAATCCCGAGTTATGCTGAACATGCTCCCCCTCCCTCTGCTCTGCATGCCTCACCAGAGACAGCACTCAAAGAATCCTCCATAGAAATGCATGGGGTTAGTTAGTAACGCCAATATGGCAGTAGTCTCTACAAATATTCCGCCCCTTCCTGTATGCCTCCCCATTCACTTGAATAGGAAAATAGCTGCCCGATAACTGCCCAAAGTGCGTTGCAAAATGGCCGCCGAGACGGGTGACTTGCCTAAAAGGACTTTGGCCTCCCTCGCAGGGCCTTCTCTGTGGTGCTGGTGCTGGACCTGTCCAAGCCCAACGCGCTGTGGGCCACCCAGGAGAGGCTTCTCCAGGCCGCCAGGACCCAGGTGGAGAGGATCTGCTCCGGGCCTCAGCGAGGGTCGGACTCCCGGTCCAGTAAACAACCTGGCCCCATCGGCACCCCCCGCGTCCTGCCCAAAGACCATCCCGTGAGTTAGTCCAGTCGACTGACTAAACTAAACTTCCATAGTATTATTTGTATCAGGTGTCCGACTGCTCCAACTGTTGTGTATTTGGGGTGACAGATTATTTGGATAGTCCACCTACAGCACAGATACTTTACTGATGATTTGTTGAAATTGAAGTTCAGCCTTTCTAATTGTTCACTGAACATCCCAATCCCTAACCCTAACGTTAATATTAAAGTGTAGGTAACAGATTTTGAACAGATAGTTTGATTATAATCTGAGAATCTGTAGATCATCTATAGGGGATGATCCAAGTAGAATGTGACCTGTTGTGTGGGTATGTTGTGAGTATGTGGATTGTTTGATATTTCTTCTTGGCTGTGAACACTGTTTCAGCACTCATTCCATAGCTAGACTAGAGGAATATTCTAACTGAGTAACTGTGCGAAAAGTTTGGCAAGTTAGTACCAATACCTCAGTATAACTCTGAGAAAAAATAGTGAATAAAGGGTAGCATAAATTTGATCTTTAGAGTTCATAAGGGTTGTCAGAAACATCCAGTATCCTATTCAAGAGCTAATTTCGCATTTAATTAATTCAGCATTGTCTAATGTAGGCTGAAATGGAAGTGTATATGGGCAATTCAACGCAAAACTGTCACATCCGTAACGCCAACACAATGCCATGGTATTTAGTTGCCGTTATGGACGTGACAGTTTTGCATGGAATTGCCCATATATGAGCAACCAGGCAGCAGAAAGGGAAGTGTGTGTGTCAGTGGACAGCAGGGTGTGTGTGTCAGTGGACAGCAGGATGTGTGTGTCAGTGGACAGCAGGGTGTGTGTGTCAGTGGACAGCAGGGTGTGTGTGTCAGTGGACAGTAGGATGTGTGTGTGTCAGTGGACAGCAGGGTGTGTGTGTGTCAGTGGACAGCAGGGTGTGTGTGTCAGTGGACAGCAGGGTGTGTGTGTCAGTGGACAGCAGGGTGTGTGTGTCAGTGGACAGCAGGATGTGTGTGTGTTAGTGGACAGCAGGATGTGTGTGTCAGTGGACAGTAGGATGTGTGTGTGTCAGTGGACAGTAGGATGTGTGTGTGTCAGTGGACAGCAGGATGTGTGTGTCAGTGGACAGTAGGATGTGTGTGTGTCAGTGGACAGCAGGGTGTGTGTGTCAGTGGACAGTAGGATGTGTGTGTGTCAGTGGACAGCAGGATGTGTGTGTGTCAGTGGACAGCAGGATGTGTGTGTGTCAGTGGACAGCAGGGTGTTAACTGCATTAACTGCCTGACTCCTTCCTCAGGACAGAGAACTCATCAACCCATTTCCAGTTCCGCTGCTCTTGATAGGCAGCAAGTTTGACATCTTCCAGGTAATCAGCCAATAAGCAAGCGGTTTCTTGTGAACTCAATTTATGGTAAAGATAGTGTGGGGGGGGTTTCAAGTTAAAGACGGGCAATGAAAAAGTAACTAGTTAAAAAGGCACATAGACAAAGACATGGTTTTCATTCAGACATGGTTTTCCAGTGGACATATCATGGCAATTATAATGTCAAGCCCATGTGATCTGACGTATTTATTGTGCTTTGATGGACAAGGTTCGTCAGGTCCGATCAAGGTCAGATCACATGGGGTCGCATGGGGTTGGCATTAGAAGATACAGTAAATTACTTATTTACATATTCATTGTGCTTTGAACGACTAGTATCTTCTAATGCCAACCCCATGTGATCTGACAGTTATTAGTTGTAGTATTAGCTCTGCATTAATCTGACCACACCCATAGTGTACATCTGAAAACGTGATTCAGTGAGCCATTCAGATTCGCTGGCTGAGGCGACATCAAGTCTGGCCGCTTGTTGAATAAGATCATCCCAGTTTTACATATCAGGATCATGTCTTCGCTCACGACTGAAAAACGAAAGTGCAAACGTTGTTTTTTCCCCGCAAGCTTAAGACCTGTTAGCATCATGTTGAAGTAAATCCATTGTACAGGAACAGGCAGACAAACAGAATAAGTAAATATAAAGTATAAGTATATCTCTCTGCATTTATCCCAATCCGTGAATTAGTGAAACACACTCAGCACACAGTGAACACACAGTGAGGTGAAGCACACACTAATCCCGACGCAGTGAGCTGCCTGCTACAACGGTGCTCGGGGAGCAGTGAGGGGTTACAGTAGGTGCGTCGGGGATCGAACCGGCAACCCTTCGGTTACAAGCCCGAAGCCCTAACCAGTAGGCCACGGCTGCCACTCTGAACAGGGCTCTTCAGACAGAGTTGAAAAGGGCCTTGTGGCGCTTCATCCTCTTGGTATTTTGTAGTATATATAACACAGGTATTTATAAGACCTCAAGAAACTATTTGAAATAGCAGGAAAAGGGATCAAATATGTCCTCTTTACAGGCATGTGTCTGATCCACTCATACACTATTATCCATTCTCATCTCCTTTATGTGTTAATGCCAACCCCATGTGATCATTGTTACTGTATCTTCAGTGTTTCCCACAGAATTTAATTCTATTTGTGGTGGTAGGTTTGCAGAATTAACTTGAATACAAAAGTTTTTAACAAATTAACGCAGAGGGGTTATGATGCTAACCAGATTTAAGCACAATTTAGCCTTCTAGTCGTCTTCTATGCCTTGCAGGATTGTTAATGTTGTCTTTAAACATGCATGTAGACAGAGAAACAAGGAGAGGCTTTACAAAGGTGCACATAGCTCTACAATGAAAGAATTCCATCCAACCCATGTGATCTGACATATTTATTGTGGTTTGATGGACCTTTATCTTCTAATACCAACCCCATGTGATCTGACATATTTATTGTGGTTTGATTGATCATTATCCTCTGATGCCAACCACATGTGACCACCTTTACAGTACCTTCTAATGCCAACCCCACGAGATCACACATTTATTGTGCTTTGATGGACCTTTATCTTCTAATACCAACCCTATGTGATCTGACATATTTATTTTGCTTTGGTTAACCATGAACTTGTAATGCCAACCCCATGTGATCTGACGTATTCATTGGGCTTTGAAGGACCTTTATCTTCTAATACCAACCCCATGTGATTTGACGTATTCATTGTGCTTTGATTGACCATTACCTTCTGATGCCAACTACATGTGACCACCTTTACAGTACCTTCTAATACCAGCCCCATGTGATCTGACGTATTTATTATGCTTTGAAGGACTTTGACTCCGAGAAGAGGAAGGTGTTGTGCAAGACCCTACGCTTCCTAGCTCACTACTACGGAGGATCTCTCATCGTAAGACCCGCACCTCAGTCAGGAAGCCCAAAGTCAGGCTTGCTTAACTGTTTTAGCGCCATCATGGGGAAAGTTTAGCGCTATGAGCTATCAGACTGTCTCAGGGCATCTCTAAGCATCACTGCAGTTGAGGCTGGAGTTGTGTTTGCAGCCCTCCATTTAGTTATGCAAAAACCAGCACATTACATAAAAAAAAAACGTGTGCTCTCTTCTGCCCTCGTGTGTGTGTGTGTGTGTGTGTGTGTGTGTGCATTATAAATGAGAAAAGCATGTGCTCTCTTCTGCCCTCGTGTGTGTGTGTGTGTGTGTGTGTGTGTGTGTGTGTGTGTGTGTGTGTGTGTGCATTACAAAAGAGAAAAGCATGTGCTCTCTTCTGCCCTCGTGTGTGTGTGTGTGTACGTGTGTGTACATTACAAAAGAGAAAAGCATGTGATCTCTTCTGCCATCATCTGTGTGTGTGTGTGTGTGTGTGTGTGTGTGTGTGTGTACATTATAAAAGAGAAAAGCATGCACTCTTTTCTGCCATCATCTGTGTGTGTGTGTGTGTGTGTGTGTGTGTGTACATTATAAAAGAGAAAAGCCTGTGCTCTCTTCTGCCCTCATCTGTTTCCTTGTCACCTCATCTGCAGTTCACCAGCAGCAGGGCAGAGGGCGCCATATCCAAAACCAAGAGCTTTGTCAGCCACCTTGCATTTGGGACGGACAGATCGTAAGTTGACCCCTTCTTTTGGTTGTATGATTGTGAGTTGGTTCACACCATAGATTTGAAAGTGTCTGATACAGTCATTTCCTATGTATTAGCCGCATTGTGTATAAACCGCAGGACAGTGTTTTATGCAAGTTAGAAAAACAAAACCATATTAAAACCATATTACGTTTTTTCTCAGTTGCTTTGGTACATTTCTCAAATCATCCTCGACATTTGCAAAACAGTAAGCGCATTTCTCAAAACAATTTGTACAAATAGCAAAACACCATGGATTACCTGCAAAAGTCTCTTGCTCAAAATCCTTAGTTCATCTCTCAAAAGTAAATATCTGTGTCAATGAACATGTCAGTGCCATCAGAATGACAAGTCCTTGTGTCATTGTGTACGGATAAGACAGTCAAATGGCTTAGTCATGTTGTCAATATAACATATACTGTAATTTGTTGACAGACCATGTCATTGCGATACAGAAAGGAAAAGACAGCACTGCATAGCACAAAGGGGGCAAAAAGTAGAAATGTGAACATAGGACAATGTCCTTAGAGAAAACTGTGCATGCAGTGCTGTAGGAATTACAGTGCAGTCTTCCTACACCTCCTGACGTTCCTGCTTGACATTATGACAACTTGTTCAACCATTTTGCATATAAAGACTTATGTTATGAACTAATGCCTAAATGTGGGGGGTGAGACTATTCAACAGAGACCCATTATAATACATTTTGATCAACATGACATAACCAATTGATAATGTAAGAAACAACAAAGAATTGTACATAATCATTTTCATGGACGTACCAAAGCATTTGCAACTTGTTCAAAGAAATGAGAAACTGATTTTTATGATGAAGTGACACAATGAAGTGAAGATTGAACAGGTATTTTTGAAAATTTCAATTCTGATCTGAGAAATGTACCAAAGCGACTGTAACTGCCCCTGTGTATTAACATCATAGCTGAAGACATTTTGCAAAAGCAATGTATAAACCTCGGCTAATAGTTGGGAAATTGCAGTATGAGGTAAACGACATTGTTTTCATTCACTGGGGTTCCTCCTCAGTGAGGGACCATGGCAATGCAATGGCTAATGTACCTCCTGTTATGTTTCACATGAAGCATATGAAGCAAATACATGTGATGGCCTAGGGCATTGTCCCCTCAATGTGTTTCTCTCATCGTAGCACACTGGTTACTGTGAAATAAATAAATAAATAAATAAATCTTTCGGCACTCCACCGTAACATCAACCATACACAGGTCTCACAAATGAACTGGAAATGGAATCTCTCTTCCTTCTCATCTGTTGTGACACGCAGCTGGGGAAACACTAGGTCAGACTGTGCTAGGGGACTCCAGTGCGGCCTAGTTAATAAAAGCAATATGACACTCGTGACCGTGTCGTTGGTAGCAGATATCGCCATGGCTGTGGTGACCTGTGAGTGCAATATCTGCAAACCAACGCCACTCCCATTCGTGCCATATTGGCCGAAGTATGTCGCGTCGCGCACTGTAGCTGACCTTTAATGTTTGTGCTGTTTTTTTCAGGAAGTCCATGTCCACTGACCCTGGCAAGCCTCTGTTCGTCCCCGCTGGCACGGACTCCTTGAGTCAGATTGGTGAGCTGTTCCTATCTTATCTCGGCCTCTTCTTCACAACCTTCAATTGCTCTGGTCAAGGTCAAGTGTGCTGAGAAGAGTCTGTACAATTGTTCAACAAACGTGTCACTATCACTGTCCGATAGTGCCCCCACAGGCTGGAAATATGCTACCAGACCTCATTTTTTATTTATTTTATAGACTTACCGATAGTTGTTGTGATTTGTAGGTGAGTTAGTTCATAGGACTGTTGCATGGTGTCTCATTTGATGATGCGTATAAACTGAATTGGTTTTCACCTTTTTGCAGGGTCCCCACCCACCACAGATATTGACATCGGAAGCCTGCATGCCAGAAACCCACTGGATCTGTGGAAGAAAGTGTTCGAAAGGGTGTTTCCTCCTGAGGTAAAACACACACACACACATACGCACACGCACACGCACACGCACACGCTCACACACTCTCCCACACAACCATGGGCGGATTATGGGCCCCCCACTAATTGTCGCATATGTGGAAGGGGGGGTTGGGGGTCCTCCCCCAGAATTTTTTTTATTTGTTTGATGTGATTTCCTGTATTCTGGTGCATTTTGGGGATGGCCAATACTAAATTCAATCAGATTCATAGCCTACATCCTGATTTGTTGATATTGAGGCAATGATTCCATGCAAAGGCTTGGGCTTCAGGGCCCCCTGACCCCTTGGGCCCCTGGGCCTGGGCCCGGTAGGCCCGTGCAGTAATCCATCCCTGCACACAACTCCTGATTCATGCTTATATTAGCTCAACACGCACACCTATCTTCTAAATGCCTGTGCCCTTAGTCCCAAACACACACACACACACACACACACACACACACACACACACACACGCACACACACACACGCACACACACACACACGCACACACTCAAAGGGAGAAAAGATGATAAACATTAGCAACATTAGTAAACTCTATGCACTGCACTGCACTGCACCTGAGTATTCCATCCTGTGCTTCCAGACCAGCACAGAAGACAAGCAGCTGAAGGACCCATCCAAAGACCCGCAGTATAGTGAGGCCCTCATCGACTCCATGAGGGCACAAAAGGACCAGGTACTCACACGAGCCACAAACTAGAACTAGGACCTAGAACCTTATACCTAGTACCTATGCAGTGGTGTATAGTAGTCTAGTTAGCTGTAGTGGGTATGCTGTGACCACACCTAGTACTGTACCTATGCAGTGGTGTAGTCTAGTTAGCTGTAGTGGGTATGCTGTGATCACACCACTGTACCTATGCAGTGGTGTAGTCTAGTTAGCTGTATCCCCTTATTTATTTATTTTAAGTTATTTAAGTATAATGAATAAAGGTTAATACAGTATGTATGTTATGTTTTATATGGTGGACATGTAAATAAGGTTATATCTCATTAGCATGTCATTTTGGAGTGTCCATGTAATGATTTTGTCACTATTAGTGCTGAATTAGGCCAATGGCCACTAATTACATTAATCTGTACAGCATCCATTACAGGGTGGCTTAGCATGCGCTATCTTTTGCACTGATGATAGTCCACATGGACTGAAATATCTGATCATGCAAGATGGATGGGTAGTTGTTTGATAATTTTATAATTAATATTTTTTTTGCACTTTTTGCACATTTGTCTGTACAGCCCTGAACAAATACAGACACGTTTTTGTTTGGCTCTCAGTGTGCGAGTCCTCTTTTGCTCCTCTTAACTCTTACTCTGACTGCCAAGAGAGACCAAGGACTAAACGCAAGGTGCAGATCAGCTTTGTGTACAGCTGTTTTATTTTGCACATGTAGTCATGCATGGAGAAGGATAATTCAGTCAGGGCGCCACATTGATTATGCAAGATGGATGGGTAGCTGTTTGATAATTAAGTATTGATGAGTAGAATTAGCACCAACTAGACAATTTAATTTTTTAGAAGTCGAAAAAAAAACATACACCACAAAATAATTGTTTTAATACATTTTTTAATCCTCATATTTATATTAATTCTAATTGTATACCCGTTCAACACAGCATAGTTACAAACCTTAGTTGTTATGATAAAATGTGTGACAACATACTAGAGAAGTCTGTAATATCCAAGAAATGTGATGTGGAAAAAGTGCAGAATTCGCATTATTTTAGCAGAGAAAATAGTGAGTGGACACAAATGTAATAAGTATTTGCACTGCTAAATAAGTTAAACCAGGTCAGCTATATTTCTGACAGAAATTTGGTATATACAGTGTTTTAAATACCCGCCATTTCCTTCAAAATTGTGATAATCTTCAAATCACAACAGACAAAATGTCCTGGTGTCGTCTATTTTTCGCCCCCATTTCAATTGTGTTAATATGATTGTAGTTTTAAAATGAAACATTGATTTGAGGATGAAAAGACTGAAAGATGTGTTGTCTGCTTTCAAGTGGTGTTCTTGCACTTTTTCCCAATGATCTAAGTGCTGCCCAGTCTACTCATTAACTAGATGTACCGCCGAGCGGTACAAAATATGACCGCTGCCCAGTCCAGCACATTTTTTCCACAAAAATAAATCACGCTGAAAGGCCTATATGATTCTAACTGTCTCACTAAATTGCATTATCCACACTCAATTCTCACTGGTATCTGCTAGACAACAAGTACCAAAACATGATTAGTTCATAGATTTCACATGTAAAATTCATTTTATACAACCCCACCCCCATCTTGCCTGTTCATAATTCTGAGAAATTCTTGAATTGTGTGCGTGTGTGTGTGTGTGTGTGTGTGTGTGTGTGTGTGTGTGTGTGTGCGTGCGTGCTTGTGTGTTTGCCTGCGTATGTGTGTTTGTGCATGTGCATGCATGCGTACATATGTCTACTGTGTGAGTATGTGTCATACGTATGATTACTGTGAATGTATGTGTGTGTGTGTGTGTATGTTTATGCACATGTGTGCACATGGAATTGGTTAAAATGACCCCTGGAGGCAAACATACGGAAAAAATTGGTCCTCCTAAACCTTACGGTTCTCAAGATATTCACAGAAAACTGTGTCTGCCCTACCCTCCTTTCGGGGGGTCCAATACAGCAGGGGGGGCTACAGATCAAAACAAAAAACCATGGTTCCATGCTATCCATGTGGGGTTACATGCCCACCAAGTTTCGTGTATCCCGGTCTTTCAGTGTCCCGGGAATCCTTGTTGGTGTACGGTCACTAAATGTACACATAAATTATTTTATTGTAAGGCCCCCCATGAACGAAAGTTCACAAAACTTGGCATGCATTCGGAGGGTGTCATAATGATCCTACACTTTCAATTTTGTGCAGTTTTGACCATGTCAGCCAGAGATATTGTGATGAAAACACCTCATTTTTTGCTTTTTAATTTTTAACTAGGTGGCGCTATACATGAAATAAGTGGTAATGGGATAGGTTGACATGCCCCCTTAAGACCAATATACAAAAAAAAGATGGACCTCCTAGGCCCTACGGTTCTCGAGATATTCACAGAAAACTGTCTCCGGCCACCTACAGGCCAGTTGGTGTATAGTAACATAAATTAATTTATTGTGTGGCCCCCCATGAACGGAATTCCACGAAACTTGGCATGCATTCAAAGGGTGTCATAATGATCCTACACTTCCAATTTCGTGCAGTTTTGACTATGTTAGGTCACAGATACCTGCGATTACAACACCTAATTTTTACTTTTTTGTGTTTAACTAGGTGGCGCTATACATGAAATGGGTGGTTATGGAATGGGTTGACATGGCCCCTTGAGATCAACATACAAAAAAAAAATGGTCCTCCTAAACCTTACGGTTCTCGAGATCCTCCCTCCTTTCGGGGGGTCCAATACAGCAGGGGGGGCTACAGATCAAAACAAAAAACCATGGTTCCATGCTATCCATGTGGGGTTACATGCCCACCAAGTTTCGTCTACCCCGGTCTTTCAGTGTCCCGGGAATCCTTGACGGAAATTTGGACATGCGAAAAAGAAAAGAAAAAAAAATCTGACTAAACCTATATGCCGCTTCGCTGCGCGGCGGTCATAATAATAGCATATAATATAATATAATAATAGCTGTTATCCAACATAATCACATATTTTGAGGTGCACAGATATGTATGCAGATAATGTCAAGCGCTTACCCTGCTCCTAAGTAAAGTAAACTAGTATATAGACTATATGAGTCTATATACTGGTGATGAACGCCCTGTAGTAGCCTTGCTCAGTTTCCACACTCAACCTTTGGCAGACACGTTATCTATCTGCTTCCCCACGCTCCTAATGAGCAGTAATAACTATTCACCTGTCACACGGCCAGATGAAGCAACTCACACCCATGTCTGCCTGCCTGCCTACCTGCCTAGCCGCCTGCCTGCTGACCACCGCCACCTTAACCTCCAGTGACCTTCTCCCAACAGCCCTCACCTGGCTCAGGTGACTTCCCTCTGGGCGGTCTCAGCCAATGACGGGGTGGGCTGCAGGTGTTGCCTGTATCAGTAATTACTGTATTGCCCTGGCCATGGAGAGCCCTGTTTGTTTGACCTGTAGTAACCTCTGCGATGGCCCCGCCACGGCTCTCGTCATCTCTGGTCCGTTTGCGCAGGCAGGCCGGCACATGGTCAGGGGGGACATGTGCAACACTCGCTGGACTTCTGACCCCATGGATTGTTTACCTGCAGACTGCCTGACTGGCAGACTTAAAGGAGAATCCCGGCGATTTTTCACACAGATCTCACATAGTTTCTCGAGGTCACCGAGTACTATCGGTACGAGGGAAAAAACTAAAACAATCTGTTCTACCTAGCTGGAGTTAAACCCTAACCCTGCGGTAAATAACTGCCAGGCAGGTACAGAACTACATTCTGGGGGCATGATAATGAGCCCCCAGTCTAGGTCAGGTGTAGGGCTGTCATGCAAATAGTTAGGATTAATTATTTAATTCTTTTTCTGTCCATTTTATGACAATATTATTATACTGTAGTATTAGTCTAACTAAAGTTAAATAGTAAATATTACAAACAATGAGGAATTTAATCATTTTTCCCCTTTCCTCTCAAGGAGCTGGACCAGTACAAGAGAGATGCTGCAAAGTCATGGAAAGGCCTGGAGTTGGAGTCCTAACATTCAACTATGGCACCCACACACACACACACACACACACACACACACACACACACACACACACACACACACACTCGAGAGACCGAGAGAAAGACAGACAGACAGACACATACACACGCACACACTCTCTCAAACCGAGAGAAAGACAGACAGGCAGACACATACACACGCACAGATATACAAACCTTCAAATGTTACAAAAACATACACAGTGTCACATCATGCTTTGACATGATTTATTAATATTTTTGTACTATTTAAGCTCTATTTTTCCTTCATATTTGTATACTGTATATACAATAAATTACATTTATGCACACTATGCTTTGTCAAATGTTTACCATGGTCACATGTATTACAAAGTATCTCAACTCAACAATAAATTATGTATGAGAATATTTCAATGAAAAAAACGACTTTATATACAGAGAGAAACAACAGCTCTGTGGCATAAGCAGAAACACATACACAATGCAAAAGCTGAGAGTGCAATACTATGACAGAGTCTTTTTTTGTCCTCCGTGGGCAGAATATTTTGTAAAAAAGGGGTCCAATAATGACATACAGTAGGCCTCCTTTCAGGTCAATATCTACCAGGCGATTAGATACGAGAAGTTGATCGCCTGGACGAGCATTTCTGCCTTATTAGGCGCCTGAGATGAGTGTTTATTATCACCGTGAGCCGTCGTCGTTGACGTCTCAGCGGCGGACGATGCGGTCCCGGATCTTGAACGTGATGATACCCAGGACGACGAGCGCGGGCAGGAAGGCGTAGAGAAGCAGGAAGTCCAGGGTGTAGCGGGACAAGGCACCAGGGTAGCCCTGGTCAATCACCTGGTCGCCGTGGTTTATCACACAGGCCCCGGGACGTAGAGAGGTGTCACCTGCACGTCAAAAGGTGACAGATGAGACTAAAGGTTGTGTTTTGTGCCACACAGTCTCACTAAGCCCTGCAGACCCTGTAGTAGGTATTCTTTGCTTGACATGAGAAAGGATCCTTTTAGACCAAGAAAAAAACATTTTCTATGTAGAACTGTATTAAATTTCCCTCACGGGATCAATACTTATACTTAAAGGCTATCAAGGTATGCAGAATTAAATAGTATCAACCCACTTAGCATCTAGTGCTCTTGCACACTTGATATTTCAATATTATAATTTAAAATTAATTAATGTAGTTATCAGCTTCCCAAGTTACTAAATATAAACTTCTTGATGGAATGAATGGAAAATGGTGATTCTTATCTTATTTTAAGGATCAATTTTAAGCTAGCATTCCACAGAATGAAAAGTGACATTTTACACTTTGGATTTCCAAAGAAACTGCAGAAAAAAAGGACAAACAAACACTGACCAATAAACACATCGGTAACCCAAAGTAACCCGACAACCAACTCATTGGTAACCGAAAGGTAACTTGAGGTCACTTGCTCCAGCAGCAACAAATGGCAGCATCTTAAGTTCAGTGTTCAGTCATTAAATAACTTCTGGTGAGTTGGCAATGCATGGGTCAGATCAGAGATACCGCCCATGAGCGACCTGTCATAAAGGTGTGTGTGTGTTAGTGAGTGAGTGTGTGTGTGTGAGAGGGAGAGAGAGAGAGAGAGTCTTACTGCAGGTGAAGTTGAGATTGTGGAATTCAGTGACAATGAGCAGCTCACAGCCGTACTTCTGAAAAGTCAGATAGCTCAGCCACTGAAACACCAATGGCATATGCTGGGTGCTCCTGTACACACAACACACACACACTTATTCAATGCCCTTTGCCTTCATTTATTTCATGCCTACACACATTAATTGAATACACACACACATACACATACACATGTATTGCATAATACTGCATACTCTCTCTCACACACACACACACACACACACACATATTATATACTGTAGGTTATACATAATTTGGGGATTGGTTAACGAGTGCTAAAATGACATCAATGATTATTCAGGGATGATGATTCCGATTGGTTAATGAGAGTTTTGAGGGCTGCTGATTGGCTGGTGCCCAAGCTGACCTAAGGAAGCCGGAGCCAACCAGGATGCCGGCGATGTTGAGCAGCGCCATGCCGCTGTTGACCATGGTGGGGTCCTGCACAACGCCAAGCAGCGCCAGGGTCAGGAACTCTCCGATCAGGTGGGGAACCATGATGACCGCCGAGAAGCACAGGAACCGATTGGGCTCAGGGTTCATACCCACCGTCCTGAGGAAGAGGCAAATAACACTTGTGAAACACACACACACACAGGAAGTGGTTTGGCTCAGGGTTCATACCCAACGTCTTGGGGAAGAGGCAAATGACACTGGTGAAACATACACACACACACACACACACACACACACACACGTAGGCTACAGCACACATAGGAACAGCCAAGCCCCAATATGGTGCCTTTGTTCCACATTTCATAGGAAGTCATGTCATGTCATGTAGCCTCAAACTACCAGACTTTCTGCTCTTGGTCCTGACTTTGTCTCGGTTTAGGTGGTCTTGACTACATCACTGATAAACACAACACACACACACACACACCAGTGTTGGGCAAGTTACTTCAAAAGCATAATGCATTATTTATTACTTGTTACTGTCATCTCAAAGTAATTTGTTACATTAAAATATTACTGTCTTTGAATTGTAAGGCATTACACTACGTTTACATTACTTTCACCAAAATAACAGGAAATATGGATTTGGTGTTCTCAATAGATCTTCATGTGTTCAATGCAGCTCATTACACAGCAGGAGGTGATGTGGTATGGCATAATGACTTAGCTAGGCTTCAGGCTAACAAAAGAACAATATAATGGTTGCAGTTGTGGCTCATGGGACAATGTAGGCCCCAAAGGCCAAAGGTCACTCACAACTTAATATAGTAAAATATAGCCATAGTGAAATTGTATGTTGACTTTAAATGGTTCTCATCATTGCTGGTTGCCTTTCCTTCCACTTACAGTGGTGTAGACTTAATGCAAATAGTTTGAGAATAATGGCTACGATCTTTGTCTGTAAAAGCAACATTTTAGTTATTGTCACTGCTTGAAATGAGAAGTATAGTCTAACCATATTAGATCCGTTGCATGAATGGCAGAGATAACTCAAATTCCCTTTCTACAGTCATCTAAACAAGGCAATCAAATCCAGGACCAGCATAGATGACTTTTTTTAATTCTTGGATAATCTGTTGTACCGAGTAAAATATTACTGGAATTGTATTGGTAATGCCTTACATTACTGCATTACAGCAAAAAGCAATGCATTACTGTAATTACATTACTTTTTTAACGCATTACTCCCAACATTGACACACACACACACACACACGCGGACACACACACACGCAGGGATACACACCAGTAGAGGAAGGAGGTGAAGATGAAGACGCTGATGATGCTGAATGGGAGGATGTGGACGATGTAGGCCAGAAACATCTGCCACTTGCTGTAGAGCCCGTCCTTACTCTCCTGATCTGATATGGCCCTCAGTGCAGGAACTACACACACACACACACACACATATGCGCGCGTGCACACACACACACACAAACATATATGTGCGCGCATACGCATACACACACACACACACACACACACACACACACACGCACGCACATATGTCCGCGCGCGTGCACACACACACACATTCAGAGATAGAAAGATAGAGAAAATCAGAACACCAGCAACCTTAATACAGAGAAGACGAGGAAATGGATGCTGTAGGCTAATTGGACTGTATGTAATCTGCTGTATAAGGATGAATAAGTTTGATTAATGGTGCGTTCATGAGCAACTGAGAAGTTCGAGAAATCTAGAGTTAAGGGGGGTACGTCAGACCTAAACTGGAGACTTCACACCTTGAAGTGGGAGCTTTGCGAGAGCTCCCAGGACAATGTTTTGTGAAAGATACAAAATGTACTTGTTCCATGCACAAATTGGACACTTCCTTGTTTATTAATTGCATAAGCGCAGGTGATTGTGATATTGAACAGTACTTCCCAGAGTATCTTTGAGTAACTACGTAATTTTAGCCTTCTGGCTAGCTAGCCTATGAAAATTAGCAATGTTGCCAGTTTGTTGTTGTTGTCAAGTGAACGCTCTCAATTCGGAAGTCTGGACTTTCCCACTTCCCTGCTGCATGAACGCACGATAACATCCTGTACTATACATCACTGAGAATTTTTCAGGTGCCTAATAGTAGCCAGCTGGAAAGTAGGTAAATCTCCCTCCTGACACCTTAAGAGACGTGCTAGTGAGAAAGCTAGCGCCCTGGGGTTTTAGCTTGATTGCTAGCACGCTGGACTCCCAATCCAAGGACTTTATGGTTTGATCCATTTGTCCATCCTGCTCGTCTTACGAGTAGTAAGTTGTCCGAACAAACGAAAGTTACGCAAAATTATGCAACGACACGACAATTTCAAGTCATCTGACGAGAAGTGATCTTGTTCAAACCAGAGGACCCCCAAGTTCGGCTAAGAGTTATGGTGTGATCCATTTGTCCATCGTGCTGCTCGTCTACCCCCAAGTTTGGCTGAGAGTTCTTACGACTTGAAAACAAAGATGGCTCCACCCTGTGTTTGCGGTAAGTAGCTGTGCTATTTTACTCTTCTTTTTACTGCTTAGCAAATGTGAATGTCCATTTCAATTACTCGTACATATTCCAATGCCTCAAGGGTATGTGTTGTGTTGTCTTGTTGTTCGTGGAATATCGTGGAATGTTTTATTTATCTGTTGGTGTTGGTAAAAGTGGCTAGCAATGTTGCTGTGTTGCTAAAAACAAGCGCCACGCTACGTTACTCATGGTGAATACACCAAAACTGTGTAAATGCAACCGGAACGCATATAGCTCGGTCTTACGAGGAAGTGACGTAATTTCACAAGTTACGGGTTGTCACAAGCCATCACCACGGACAAATGGATCACACGAGGATTGGAGTTGCGAGCTCGAGCCCGGTGAGTGCAGGGTTGTGCTGAGCGGTCAACACAACACAGGTTACACTGAGATTATCAGTCAGTCATTTAAAAGCCTAAATGAGACGCCAAGCCCTTATTGTTCATCACATCCACCTGGTTTCTTCTGGTCAAAGAGTCCATATTTTCCAGAAGCGTTCTTTCCTAATAGCGAAATACCTAAAAACACATTTCTTGATTTATTTTCTTTTTTGTGTGTGTTTTATTTTGTCATGCTGTTGGCTGATCTTTTTTTTCTCAGCCAACAGCATGACAAAATGAAACACAAAAAAGGGAAAGAATGAAGAGGTTTGCAGACTTTTTAAGTATTTCTTGGCAGATTTTTATCCTGCACCTGGGATGTGCACAATGACCTCCTCTAACTTTTCTACTAACCCCAACGTCTCTCTGTCCCCAGAGGAACTCCAGGTGGGAATTGAACCCACAACTTTACTGCATGCTAGCCCAGCTCCTTAACCACTACGCTACTACCGCTCTATAGGCTACTGCATGCTACAACTGCAGCACAACATATCTGTGTCACACATTCATGAACTGTGTACTGCAATAAGCTCAAGCAAATTGGGTTGATAGAACCCCGGTCATAAAAAACTCACAAATTAGAAAGGTAACAGTGAGTGTTTGAAATCAACGTAGGTTTTCTATATCAAAGATAAATCTATATTGCTGTTTTAACTGGATTTGAGAGTCATCATAAAGATGCACACCACCCCAGACATGGTATGGATAGCTTTGTGTTTCAGGGCATATCATGAGCAATAATAGCTAAGGATAACCTAAATGGTTCAGGGCTTGTTATCATGAGCAATAATTGTCAAGGTCAGTGATGTACTGTATGTATACACCTTCACCCACTTATATACTGTAGGCCTACACAGACACTCCAATAGGAACCTCTACTCTGGAGAAGAGGTGAGAGGCTATTTACGCTCAGTATCGCTGCTGCAGGCTATCTCTACAGCACTAGACCACTTTACGAGTCTCTTTTCCGCTATCAGTGTCCCTGATATAGCATGGACAACGAAGGAGGCGATAAAGGCGGTCACTGGCCTTCACCTACAGTAGACCACGCTGACATAAGCCTTTACGAGGGCAGCAGCACAATTCATCAGCTGTGTAACGTCAGGCCAACACAGCACCGAACGCCAGCAGGTCACTGACTCTTCACCTGCCGTCTCCAAGTCTCCTTTACCTTTCATTTGAGACCAGGATTGTGCTTCTACACAAAAGGGTTCATGTGCAGTAAGCATTTGATTGTCAGTATGCGTTTTGGATAACCAAAAGTCCTATGGGGAGTTTCCATAGGCATTTTACAAAACGCATGAGCATACCTTGGCAAATAATGGTCTAAAGCACTCATATTTTCATTCTATATTGATCTACTTTTGCACACAGCTTCACAAGACCTGGTGCTAGGGCTCAGTTGTGTTTCTAAGTGATATCAAGTGACCTAGAGGGCTGAAATGTGGTCAGTTCAGAGATGCTTGTAATCCGGCAGAAAGAAAAAACTATATTCTAGCCTCTGTAACTCTGTGTTATTTTGACTGTTTCCTATGAAAACTACTTTCTATAGAGGTCAAACATTTAATGGTAGGCCCCAAAAGAGGTGGGAACAATGCCCTTGTAAGGTACCGTAAGGAGGTACAGTGCAATTTCAGGCAAAAACTTGAAATTTGTGTTTAACAACATGATCCACCTGTGTGTATTATCCAGGTGCATGCACAGGTACATGTCTTACTTCTTAATTCTATACTTGCTGCTGTAATCAATGGAATGCATTGGCATTGTGAGACAATTCAAGGATTATCTTATCTTTTTATCTTTTTATGTTTTACCTTCTTTGTATCTTTTCTAAGAGGCCCATACTGTGGCATCACTTATGCCCGCTTATCTACAAAGGCTATTAAAGGAGAATTCTGCTGGGTTTTTTTTACGTACAACAATCTGTTCTACCTCGATTTGCTGCAGTCAACAGCTAGAGTTGCCAGGCAGCTACAGTGCTACACTCTGGGGGCATGTTCATTAGCCCCCCATGTTTACATTATCTCCATGAAATGCATTCTGCACATACAAAAACAGAAATGATCAGTATATGTGCGTGTATCACTGCCAAAACATTATCATTAACTTTCTGCAATACTTTAAAATGATTGTATTATTGTATTATTTTTAGCATGATTATGGAAGATGAAGTTCAGTTGTAGGTTTTCTGTGGCATCAGTCATGCAGTTTAGTTAACCAAGGCCACCAACAGTCTGGAGTTGTCTGAAGTGTGTGAATGTCTGAAGTGCATGAATGGCCCAGTGTATATTTAGTTATAGTTAAATATACATAGTTATGGGTCATAGTAGTAAACATAGTTATGGGTCATGGTCTGCCCTGATCTTAGCACTGCATGAACACTCTTAAAACGAATGTGTTGAAAACAACACAACTTGCATTGTTTTAACACATCTCTGTGTCCAGATAGGGACACAAGTTTGTGTTGTTTCCTTTTTAAATTTGTTGCACAAAATGTGTGCACAGAGACAAAGCCACTTACACAGTGCCACAGCGTTGAGCATGCCCGTGTAGGGCGATGCGCCCATGGACTGGTAGATGATACCGATCCGGTCTTGCACAGCCCCCTTGGTCACATCCTCGTCCAGTCGCATAACGAAGAACGCCACAAAGAGCCCGTAGATGAGGTTCTGCGAGAGGCGCATCAGAACCCCCATGCGGTCCCGGGACAGGTTCCTCATGGTTCTCCTGCAGACAAACACCAAGAGTGGGGAAGAGAGGCATTCATACAAGAATTCATGTATTTGTTTTCATTTCATTCATTTGTTCATTAGTTCACTCATTCATAATCTCTATCCCACACAGTCATTCACTCGTTTATTCAATCATTCCCTCATCCATCCATTCACTATGATACACACTACGGAAATTACAGAGAGAGAGAGAGAGAGAGAGAGAGAGAGAGAAAGAAAGAGAGAGAGAGAGGCTGATGCTTCAACCTTCATTGATTAACAGTGGTTTAATGTGATTGTATTCATCATTGTTCAGAGGTCTTCCTACCTGACCAGCACTCCTAGTTTGGACACCCCACTGGGCGACTCTTTGCTTTTGAAGGGGATGCTGGGTTTGTCCTGCCTCTGG
>NC_055972.1:7072141-7092141 GCF_018492685.1 Alosa sapidissima | reverse complement strand
TTACAGTAACTGTTTATTTTGTTTAGTTTTTTGTTTGTAAAGAACCACCTAGTCTGAAATTCACAACTGTCAAAATGCAAAACATAAATAGACTACAATACATAATATCTGACAGCTTGCTTAAAATGTCGCCTATGAGAGCTCTATGTCTTATCTGAGTATTGGCATGCAGCATGTGTTCCAGATGGTATCTGTGATGCCACCAAGTACAGTGGTAAAACAGCACTCATGCTTCTTATGAGAGCTCTATGTCTTATCTGAGTATTATAGTCTTGGCATGCAGCATGTGTTCTTGAGATGGTATCCGTGGTGCCACCAAGTACAGTGGTAAAACAGCACTCGTGTTTCTACTGGGCTCTACTGAGTCAGGGGTGGGTAGAGCCAATCTTTGATGAACACCGAACACCGGCAATCCCTGTGTCCAGTGATGCCAGTAACGCGTTACTTAGTAAGGCATTAGTCTATTTTGACCACTTTTTTCAGTAACGAGTAATCTAACGCACTACTATTTACAAACATAACAAACATAATTAATCAGTTCAGTCAGTGTATCTAGGAACAGAAGCGTCATGGCAGCGTCAGTGCCCCTCAAAAAGGAAGATTTAAGACCCATTTCACATTAGACTACACAAAAGTGTACCCAATTGTCTCAAAAGATTAAAACATAGGCCTAATGATAGTCTTGCACACTGCACTGTTTGTAACAGCGACTTTAGCATTGCTCACGGTTAAATGATTACAAAAGACTTGTTGAGGTGAGTTTAACAAGTGTAATTTCATTTGCATATTACTCAGGCCTATAGGCTACAAGATGGCTAGTTGCCAAGGCTACATGAAAAAAATCTACATATTTTACTATAACAATTTCTATCAATAGGCCTTCCTTATTTGGTGTACTTAGACATTATTGAACAAACATCTGAATTTCAGTATCTAAGTAGGTTAGGTTGGGATGTCTGCTATACATTGCTGTTAAAATGCACTTCCAGTATAGTGAGTATTGGCAAAACCGGTTATCATTTTTATGTTGAGGCGTTGGGGGTGTTGTCGGCAGCTGCTGAAAGTAACTAATAAAGTAACTTGTAATCTAACTTAGTCACTTTTAAAATCAAGTAATCAGTAAAGTAACTAAGTTACTTTTTAAAGGAGTAATCAGTAATCAGATTACTTTTTCAAGGTAACTGTGGCAACACTGCCTGTGTCACAGCATGCTTGATGGCTAAACACACACATGCACGCACGGACGCACACACGCACGCACACACACACACAGACACACACACACACACACACACACACACACACACACACACACACACACACCTCCTGTTGTCTATAGTTTGTTTGTGCCTGCGGCGTCTTTAAGGTAAGTTAAATATGATCAAAGAACCTATAATCTAACATCTGTTTGGTTGTTGTTATTTGTTTGTTATGTTGTTGTTTTGTTGTTATTACTATAATCCTTTACATGTAAATTATTTCTGTTGTCTAAACAAGTCCCTGTCTGTTGTCACAGCTGCTAGCATGCAGCCTACTTAGTACTTACCTTATAGTAAAAAGAGTTTGACCACTGCAACCTTATAGTGATAAGAGTTTGATCACTGCAACCTTATAGTAATAAGAGTTTGATCACTGCAACTTTACAGTAATAGAGTTTGACCACTACAACTTTTCTGGCTCTTAAGAAGTCCCTTTCACTCTTATTAATTACACTGGGACTTCCAGTAATATCACATCCTCTTCCCCAGATGAGGGGTGTGTGTGTGTGTGTGTGTGTGTGTGTGTGTGTGTGTGTGTGTGTGTGTGTGTGTGAGTGTGTGTGTGTGTGTGTGTGTGTGTGTGTGTGTGGGGAGGGGTTAATTAGGGGATTAGCCTGTGGGCCGCGTGAGTGAGGAGAAGTTTATCGCTGGCGAGGAGTGCGCCTGCTTCCAAGGAGCCGGGCTCCAGCGCTTGATTATTTCATTTAGCGGCAGATACACATGGGCAGCCTTGGGGAAGATTACAGGGGACGGGGCCGCTGGCTAATTTATGGGGTCCCTCATGAGAGACCAAGGCGTTATTATTATTACCCAGGGTGCTCTGGGGCGGAAGGGAAAGTTTACGGGCAGGGTGCCGACCGAGGTGGACATGACTCCAGCTTACCTGTCGGCTCAACTTTCCCTCGCTAACTCCGACTCCAGTCACATGGGCCAAAGTTCAGTCTCTTTTTACTTCTGGGTCTATCTATATGTTTGTTTATGCATGTGTGTGTGTGTGTGTGTGTGTGACATGCTGCAATTTATCCTATGACTAGAAGAAAGTGAGAGTAGGTAAGAGGTAAGGGACACTGTAGGTTTGTAAAGATAGGCAATCTATATCTTACCACTGACACACACACACACACACACACACAAGATAGGCAATCTGTATCTTACCACTGACACACACACACACACACACACACACACAAGATAGGCAATCTATATCTTACCACTGACACACACACACACACACACACACACAAGATAGGCAATCTATATCTTACCACTGACACACACACACACACACACACACACACACACACACACAGACACACACACACACACACACACACACACAAGATAGGCAATCTGTATCTTACCACTGACACACACACACACACACACACACACAAGATAGGCAATCTATATCTTACCACTGACACACACACACACACACACACACAGAGACACACACACACACACACAAGATAGGCAATCTGTATCTTACCACTGACACACACACACACACACACACACACAAGATAGGCAATCTATATCTTACCACTGACACACACACACACACACACACACACACACAAGATAGGCAATATATATCTTACCACTGACACACACACACACACACACACACAAGATAGGCAATCTATATCTTACCACTGACACACACACACACACACACACACACACGATAGGCAATCTATATCTTACCACTGACACACACACACACACACACACACACAAAAACACAAACACACCACAAGATAGGCAATCTATATCTTACCACTGACACACACACACACACACACACACACAAGATAGGCAATCTATATCTTACCACTGACACACACACACACACACACACACACACACACACACACACAGACACACACACACACACACAAGATAGGCAATCTGTATCTTACCACTGACACACACACACACACACACACACACAAGATAGGCAATCTATATCTTACCACTGACACACACACACACACACACACACACACAGACACACACACACACACACAAGATAGGCAATCTGTATCTTACCACTGACACACACACACACACAAGATAGGCAATCTATATCTTACCACTGACACACACACACACACACACACACACACACAAGATAGGCAATATATATCTTACCACTGACACACACACACACACACACACACAAGATAGGCAATCTATATCTTACCACTGACACACACACACACACACACACACACACACGATAGGCAATCTATATCTTACCACTGACACACACACACACACACACACACACAAAAACACAAACACACCACAAGATAGGCAATCTATATCTTACCACTGACACACACACACACACACACACACACACACACACACACACACACACACACACACACATACATACATACAAATCCTTCCCTCTATTGCCTGTGTTTGTGTGAGTCTTTTGAAATAAAAACGAAGGAATGCAAGAAAGTCAAGGAAAGAAAAAAGAAATGCGTACAAAAACACATGGAAGAAAGAGAAGAAATAAGGAAAAGTCCATCAAAAAGGAAGCTAGAAAGGTAGGAAAAGGTGGAGCAGATGCTAGCGCAGGAAAAGGTGGAGCAGATGCTAGAGCAGGAAAAGGTGGAGTAGATGCTAGAGCAGGAAAAGGTGGAGTGGATGCTAGCGCAGGAAAATGTGGAGCCGATGCTAGAGCAGGAAAAGGTGGAGTAGATGCTAGAGCAGGAAAAGGTGGAGTAGATGCTACAGTAGAGCAGGAAAAGGTGGAGCGGATGCTAGAGCAAGAAAAGGTGGAGCGGATGCTAGCGCAGGAAAAGGCAGAGTAGATGCTAGAGCAGGAAAAGGTGGAGTAGATGCTAGAGCAGGAAAAGGTGGAGTAGATGCTACAGTAGAGCAGGAAAAGGTGGAGCGGATGCTAGCGCAGGAAAAGGTGTAGATGCTAGGGAGGTGCCTCTTGCCTGTAGCACATATGAGAAGCAGTCTTGGAACTGTTCAGTCTTGAGCTTCCTTCCATTGATGAGGACCTCCCCCTGCAGAGAGCCAGAGTGCCCGATCCTGCCCGCTACTGTGTCCAGCAGCGTCGTCTTCCCTGAACCTGACCCACACACACATGCATGCACGCACACACACACACACACACGCATACACACACACACACACACACACACACACACACACACACACACACACACACACACAATGAAAACACAAAAATTACAGACATTCTCAATCTCAGAATACACTTACACTGTGTGAGAGTATGTGTTCTGTCTACATGTGTGTGTGTGTGTGTATGTGTGTATGCATATGATGTATTTGTGGGTCTACAGATACAACATTTGGGCACATATGGGTCTATGTGTTGGAATGTATCTGCTCACTATGTGTGTTTGTGTGTGTGTGTGTGCGTATGTGTGTGGCTGTCTAAGTCTGTGTGTGCATGTGTGTGTGTGTGTGTGTGTGTGTGCATGTGTGTGTGCGTTTGTGCGACTGTATGTGTGTGCATGTGTGTGTGTGTGTGTGCATGTGTGTCCCACCTGAGTTTCCTAAGATACCCATGAGCTGACCACTCTCCACATGAAAGGACACATTGTTGAGGATCTGCCTCGTCCATTTCTTCCTGTAGGAAGGGAGATCCCACCACGGACCTACTCGCTCACTGACATGCACGCGCACACACACACACACACACACACACACACACACACACACACACACACACACACACACACACACACACACGTTAATGGCATAACTACACACACACACACACACAAAAAAAACAGATCTGTGCAAAATCAACCTTCTATATGGTGAGTTACAGTAAAGCTACAGTTTTACATTTTAGTTTAAAACTACTAAATTAACACAACTCCTACTTTCCATACTGTGCATAGAGGCATTCACACTAACATCCCTTAGAATAAATCAACAGCGTTATGTTTTACAACACATTAACAGTAACATATTCTACCCAATTAACATTCAAAGAAAAATTGGATGTTACAATGGATGTTACAAGTGACAACTTGAAAATCCATACAGTGAATGCTTATATAGTTATAGTATGATATTGTTAAGTAAATATTTAGGAATCAAACACATTGGTGACGTTTTACTATTAGTAGTACTAACTATTTAGTGTTGCAAATAGCAGCTGTTTTGTTCCCTCATTGGCCATCCTTGACAACCTCACAAGCCATAGAGAGGTATTTACACCTATATTTAGAGTTCCAACCCTATTTTATAACAAAACCACTGTTGAGAGGTAGGCCTATGTTGTTGTTGAGTATCCAATTAATTGGATTCATAAATTCAATTCCCAATATGTTCTCTCTTCTGATTGCTATTTCACTGTTAAAGAATAAAGCAGCAGTATTATGTTATAGACTTTGACATATTTAATGATTAAGCATTATGAGTGAAAGAGGCGTTGGTGGTAGATATCGCAATGGCTGTAATTCGGCCTTAGGCAGTCTTCAGAATCTATTGAGTTTAAAACCAATTGAATGTGTTTCTGCTGAAAGTTGTACTGTAGCCTACAGAATTTTTTTAAAAATATAGAAAAATAAAGAAATCATACCTCACATTTAAACTACTCTGTGTCTTGTAGGCACACATTCACCCTTCCAACAGGCCTGCACGAAACTACTGAGAAGATTATCCTTGTTTTTGAAAATAATAATAATAATAATAATAATAATAAATATAGCTGCAAGCAGCAATGAGGGGGCCAAGCAGATAGGCCGGAGTAACCATGGCAACGAAATGCTGTTAGCTCAATGCTGCAATCAGACGTATGGCTAATTGCAGTGACCCTAGAGGTCAAAGGTCACAAAATGTCTTCTTTCTTCAGCATTCACCTGATGGGGTCATGAGTCCATGTACCAAGTTTGGTTTTGATACATGCAACGATTGCTGAGATATGAGCTCACTTCCTGTTTGGCAGCTTCGCCACAAATTTCGATTGGATGTGACGGGCGAACGCTTCTATCAATTGTTACAGAAATAAATGAAGTGACAAGGCATGGTCTGAAGATGGTCTGTGCCAATTTTGGTGAAGATCAGATGAAATTTGTGACCTGTGCGAAATTGTTGGTGTTTTTGTTCAAATCAAATATGGCGGCCGAATAAATTATATTGATGTGACAAGTTGCCCTCAGTTGACCTAAGGACCTTTCACAGTATTACCAGACACCACTAGTACAATTTAATTCTAAGCACAGCAGCAGCTACAGGCCAAAAGGCATGTTTGTGAATTACAGCGCCCCCTAGAGGTCAAAGTTCACCAATTTCTTGAGGGTCCTCCTGATGGGGTCATGAGTCAATGTACCAAGTTTGGTTTTGATACATGCAAGGGTTGCTGAGATATGAGCTCACTTCCTGTTTGGCGGCTTTGCCGCAAATTTTGATTGGCTTTTAAGGACGAACGGTAATACTTCCGAAGACAAAAAGTGATAACTTTTGTGAGGCTTGGTCTGAAGATGATCTGTGTCAAATTTGGTGGGAATCAGAGAAAGTATGTGACCCCTGATACATTTTAAGTGTTTTTGATGAAATCCAAAATGGCGGAAAATCCATCATGGCGGAAAATGACGTCATAGGGTGCGTTGAACTCGGCTTGGTCCAAGGATTCATGAACGCACGTCCAACTTTGGCCTGTTGGTGGCGCTAGAGGGTTCGAGTTGCCGACATGAAACTTGGTGACATGAATCATGGGACCGTCCCCAATCAGTGTGGCAAATTTCCCAACTTTTTACCTTACTATATAGAACCTATGGGCTGCCATAGACTCCCATTGCATATAATAATAATAATAATAGGAAAACGTAGAAACACAATGAGGTTCTCGCAGCTTCGCTGCTTGGCCCCCAATAATAATAATAATACAGTAGCTACAAAAAGAAAAATGGCATTTACGGGATAGCTTAAAATAGGTGCTTAGGTGAACTCACCTGAGTTCAGCGACCTCGATGAAAACCCTCCACAAACAAACACTTGTTCAAATATTTATCCACACTTCATAACTGTAATCCCGACGTTGGGATTCACAATGTCATGTTTACATATGTCACTGTTGAATTAACGAGTCCTAAATTATCCTACCTGACTTTGTAGGACACATTGCTCACACTCAAACAGCAGGAAGGTTGGGACCGGTCTAAGCACCCTGTACTGTCAATCTCTCTCGTCTTCTCCAACGAAGCTGTGAACGAGTCCTGGAACGAGGCCTCCTTCTCCCAGCCGTTGTTTTCAACTGAGTAAGAATTAGACATTTCTCCTCGTATCATCCGTCAGTAATATAAGTCAGAGAGAGGTTCATCCGTAGGTGTTTCTTAAGTATCAGTCCTGCATGACTGATGCAGACCAACTGCTAGACAGGTCGAGACGGGACTGTTAGCCTAGTGTGGTTGGCATAACCAACATCCTCTTATCAGCCCGACCTTTGCCCCGTAGTCTATAAAGCCAGGGGTTACTCTGCCACTGTCCCTCAGTCTAGTTACTGTGAAAGCAGCGAGAGGAGCTTGGTAATCCTATAGGCATTTGACGGACCGGGCGAAAAGTGCCCAAGGACCACATGTCGTGATACTCTGCGGGAATAGAGAAACCATGGCGGATAATGGAGACGTGTTTGACACTGACAGTCACACCGGCTCGCCAAAGGCCATCAAAAAGGTGAGTTCGTCAGCACCTACCTAGTTTAGACACAGAGTGACACAAAGTTAAGCACATAGTGTAGAAGTCAACACAGTTCGCATTCTGACTTTTACGCAAATGCTGACGCTCGTCATCTCTCACCCAGATTCTGTTTTAATGAAAATAATTTGATGTCAAGATCAATTTACACAAATCAGCAGGAGTGTTTCCTCATAAAGTCAGTCTTTGATTAGACAGACATTATGTAATATATATAGGCCTACATGTGCAAGTCTGAAGGACTGGACTCTGATCCATGCGCATTGGTCTATTATCCAAGCCCATTGGCATCAAATCAACTGAAGCATAAGCTCTGCCATTACAACATGATCGCTAGTATAAGCCAGCAATCAGGGCATATCAATTTAGTTTTACGTTTCATCCAGAAAGTGCATCCCGAGCAAAAGGAATTGAAAGGCTGCAGCAAGCTCTTGGACTTAAGTACTTCAGCCGATATGTCATAATGGCCGATAATGACTGGATTGGCATTTAAAATGTCAAATGATAACATGATAAAAAGGGATGAAATGGCTCCCATTTTTCGCATCAGAAGAATAAGGCCTTCATTCTGTGCCTATGCTGCATTGTGACCAATAGCATGCCATTTAGCCAACCCCTAATGCTGTCAGGTCTCTATGAGTTCTTCATTATGCAGGAGGAGATGAGGATGGAATTAAGCTCTTCCAGCTGCCAAAGCTGGATAGTCTTATTAAAATTATATGGGAGTCCTAAGACCATGCTTGAGAGATCTTTTTTCAATTCTGTCAATAAGTACTAAGAATTATGATTCTGAGATGGCACGAGAGGTATGCAATTATCAATTCATCACCAAAATTAATCTTACTCAGAAATTCTCCAAAACTAGCAGAACCAACAGTAGGACTAAATGTATACGCACAATAGGCCTATTCAACAGAATGTCTGTTGAAAATCTACATGTGATGTGAATCAGTTGAGAATACTGTTTTGGAGTTATAGCCCACTTCAAAACAGTGCATTTGTGTATTAATAAATCAAACCACCTACACCTCTCATGTGTAGAAATGGTATTTGTGTTTTGGCCCTCATTGGTTGCCGTAAAAGCATGAGCTCAGATTTATGTTCTGCGTTATATTCTGCCTGTACTGTAGGGATTGAGAGACTAATGCTGCTGAATCTGTAAAGAGAGTAACAAGCAGAACTCCCACAACTTGAGCATCGAAATCAACAATTTCCAAAGACTTTCCAGACCCTGTTCCCTCAGATTTAAGAGGCAACACGGCATACGGCGGTAGGCCTACTGTTACGGCCAATTCTTTATAACGAGAAGAAGCAAACTTTACAGAAGCTCAAGACAATTAAAAAGAGAAAAAGGTTTGAATGTGTGAGCACCTCTCGGTTATGCTGTGTTATAGTGATGGCAGACAAAATATATAAATTCAAGCACTTTCAATGTCCCTTGTCTATCTATGTCTATTTGTGTGTGTGTGTGTGTGTGCGCTGTGTTGTATTGGGAATGTGGCACTGTGTTATTCTTTTACAACAAGTACATGAATGTGTGTGTTGAGTTTGGTTGGGAATGTGACATTGTGTAGTTCTTTCATAGCCAGTACTGTACTGTATGTGAATGTTTGAGTGTGTTTTTTTGTGTTGGGACACACACTGTGTAGTTCTTTTATAGTGAGTATGGGGAAGTATGTGTGTGTGTGTGTGTGTGTGTGTGTGTGTGTGTGAGTGGATATATTGTGTTGAGAATGTGACACATTGAGAGTATGTGAACATGTGCTTGTGTTAGGAACATGAGACTGTGTTGTTACAGCGATTATTCTGTGTGTGTTGAGTTGTGTTAGGAACGTGAGACTGTGTTGTTACAGTGAGTGCTCTGTGTGTGTTGTGTTAACGTGAGACTGCGTTGTTACAGCGAGTGCTCTGTGTGTGTTGTGTTAACGTAAGACTGTGTTGTTACAGCGAGTAGGCTCTGTGTGTGTTGTGTTAACGTGAGACTGTGTTGTTACAGCGAGTGCTCTGTGTGTGTTGTGTTAACATGAGACTGTGTTGTTACAGCGAGTGCTCTGTGTGTGTTGTGATCCACAGGGACATGTCATCAGGCTCTTCTCGTCTGCAGAGGAGGACAGCAGTCTCTACTTCACCTACAGTGGGGGACAGAATAAGCTGGAGGTCAACAACTTGCACTATGAGGTAAAATGGCCGCCTTCGTTGACCGGTCAGCTAATGTCTCCCTACCATACTGCTTATCTTACTTATTCAGTCATTTTAAATACTGAAGTGGTGTGTGTGTGTGTGCATTGCGCTCCAGGTGGACACTGCTGCCCAGATCCCCTGGTATGAGAAGCTGTCAGAATTTAAGATGCCGTGGGAGGTCCAGGGCAGCAAACAGAAGGCCATCCAGGGCCTCAACCTGCATGTCCACAGTGGACAAATGCTGGCCGTCATCGGCAGCTCAGGTGTGCCACACCTGCACGTCTCACCTGTAATACTCACACCTGTTCCACTCACACCAGCTCAGCTCTCACCCAAACTGGTCATACCTGCATCACCCAAACCTGTCATACCTGCATCACCCAAACTGGTCATATCATAACTGCATTACATCTAAACCCATCATAACTGCATTACTGTACATCTAAAGCTATCATAACTGCATTACATCTAAACCCATCATAACTGCATTACTGTACATCTAAAGCTATCATAACTGCATTACATCTAAACCTATCATAACTACATTACATCTAAACCTATCATAACTGCATTACATCCAGTGTTTCCCATACATTGACTTATTTGTGGCGGCCCACCACAATATCAACATTGACCACCACACAATGATTTTCCTGGTTGTACTAAATTGTGCTTAAATCTGGTTAGAATCATAACCACACTGCACTAATTTGTTAAAAACTGTTGCATTCAAGTTAATTCTGCAAACCTACCACCACAAATAGAATTAAATTCTGTGGGAAACACTGACATCTAAAGCTATCATAACGGCGTAGCCTCCTCATCCTGCACTTGGCCGTCCTCCTGTCCCAGGCTGCGGTAAAACATCTCTGCTGGACATAATCACCTGTCGGGATGAGGGCGGCACCATGACGTCGGGGCAGGTCCTCATCAACGGTACGCCGAGCACGCCATCGCTCGTCCGCAAGAGCATCGCCCACGTGCGGCAGGACGACCGGCTGCTACCGCACCTCACCGTGCGGGAGACGCTGGCCTTTGTCGCCAAGCTACGGCTGCCCACTCACTTCTCCCAGAAGCAGAGAGACCAGAGGGTAAGCATTGTCCAGCTCTCACACCAGGGCTTCTATGCAACAGTGTTTAAGCATTAAAAAAAAAGACATACTGTGTAACCTGACCTGATGACATGACCACCCACCTGATGACATGTCTGTCTGCTCGCCCTTGGCGCAGGTTGATGATGTCATAGCCGAGCTGCGTCTGCGCCAGTGTGCGAACACGCGGGTGGGGAACGATTACGTCAGGGGGGTGTCAGGGGGGGAGAGGAGAAGGGTCAGCATCGCTGTGCAGTTACTCTGGAACCCAGGTGAGTGACCACCCTCCTCTACCAGGACCAATATAGCGTCCCTCCAGGGTCTACTTGGACCACTGATAGGCACATTCACTAATAAAGGTTTTTCCAGGGTTCTGCTTAGATCACTGATGTACTCACAAAGGATCTTTTGGGGTTCTGTACAAATCAAAAGCACAAACATCCTGCACCAAAACTGTTGTTGCTGTTTTTTTTTTTTTTTTAAATAATGATAACTGAACGCTAAAGAAAAACCAAGGCACCCTTAACAGATTTAACAAATGGATACTAAACCAAAATTTATTATTTTTGTTTTGACTTCAAATTCTCCCTTGTTCAGAAGTCATGTTGACTCTTAAGTCAGGTGTTATGATAATGTGAAACCATACAGATATGTAATAACCTACTGTAGAATGTGAATAAATATTTAATAACCTACTGTAGAATGTGAATACATATGTAATAACCTACTGTAGAATGTGAATACATATGTAATAACCTACTGTAGAATGTGAATACATATGTAATAACTGATGTCACTAAGCGTACAGTGCTTCTTTTACTCTCCTCCACCTGACCAGGTATCCTCATCCTGGACGAGCCCACGTCTGGCCTGGACAGCTTCACAGCCCATAACCTGGTCATCACGCTGTCCCGTCTGGCCCAGGGGAACCGGCTGGTTCTGCTCTCGGTCCACCAGCCCCGCTCCGACATTTTCCAGCTCTTCGACCTGGTGGTTCTGCTGGCAGCCGGGTCACCCGTATACTGCGGTCCGGCCCAAGACATGGTGTCCTACTTCACATCACTGGGCCACCCCTGCCCCCGCCTCTGCAACCCCTCCGATTACTACGGTGAGTTGGAGTAGCCACCCCTGCCCCCGCCTCTGCAACCCCTCCGATTACTACGGTGAGTTGGAGTAGCCACCCCTGCCCCCGCCTCTGCAACTGGTGGAGTAGCCACAACTGCCCCCGCCTCTGCAACCCCTTCAATTACTATGGTGAGTTCCCTGTAAGTTGCTCTGGGTAAGAGTGATTGATAGATAGATAGATAGATAGATAGATAGATAGATAGATAGATAGATAGATAGATAGATAGATAAATAAATAAATGAAAAAGACATTTTGTGTATACAGTATGTGGTATAATATACTCCACTGTATGGCAGAGCTGTTATGTGCAATTTAATGTACATTTTAATGCCTAGTTTAATACATTACACATAAGAAATTTAGATCAACGTAGCAAACACATTTTATCCCAAGGGTCATAAACACTTCAGGTCAGACTTCCTGGGTGTTGAACACATGATCTGCGTGTTGCGGGGCGGGGCGTGGCACAGCAACAGTAAGATGCGGTTGGCACAGCAACAGTAAGATGCGGTTGGCCCGGGTACAGCAACAGTAAGATGCGGTTGGCCCGGGTTCAGCAACAGTAAGATGCGGTTGGCACAGCAACAGTAAGATGCGGTTGGCCCGGGTACAGCAACAGTAAGATGCGGTTGGCACAGCAACAGTAAGATGCGGTTGGCCCGGGTACAGCAACAGTAAGATGCGGTTGGCCCGGGTACAGCAACAGTAAGATGCGGTTGGCCCGGGTTAGATGCCCAAGTGTTTCCAGCCCCTGAGGCTTTTGACAAAAGCATCCATCTTGAATTTCCCCTAGGGATCAATAAAATATCTATCCATTAAATCCCCTCCCTTTACTCCAGTTTCACTTCACTGTGTGAACTTGCTTCAGTGGTTGAGCCACAGGTGCATAGCAGGAGGTGAATGCTGCTGACGTTCTGATGTTCTGACCTCCACAGTGGACCTGATCAGCATCGACCGGCGTAGTGCTGAGAGGGAGGCCGAGTGTCTGGACCAGGCCAGGGTTCTGGCGGCCCAGTTCGTGGAGAAGGTGAGAGGAACCCACGACTTCGTGTGGAAGTCCCAGGACTCCGCCTCCCCTTCCCCTGCTCGCCGCAGCCCCACCAGGTAAACACTCCCATTTCCATGGCAACATGATGACCAGATATATCACAAGCAGGCAGATAGAATTACGGCACCAGGGATTCAGTTTCACAGAATCAGAACGCAGAGTTATGGTCATTTAACCAATCATTGCAATGTTAAAGCAGCTATTTCAACCATGGAGCTTACAAATGGATCAAAACGTAAAGAGCACTTTTCCGTCACTTTGAATACAAGCCTAGTAGCAGCTGTCCAGATCACCTGACATCGTTTCTCCATTTTAATTGGCTCAGGTCTTCCTCCGGTTCAGCTGAGCAGGTCATCACAGTGTCCAACAACAAAGACCGGTTACCAGGACCCCTAGACCAGTTCACCATCCTCTTCAGGTAGACAGACCCCTGATCCTGCATTAGTGTTTAATGCCCTGTGAGTCATTGCTGACCAACTACTGACAATTATCAAAATACCACAAGGACTGAAAAAAGGTTTAGTTTCCTTTAGTCTTTTACCGACCTCATTACGCAATTGTGCAGTTTTGAATGCCCTTTGGCCATTTCCACCCTCTGACAATTCTAGACAGGGAAAGGAACAATCCATGTGGGAAAAGCCTTGAATGTCCCCGTGCCGCATCAGCAGATCTTATCTAAAAGCCAACAAGACTAATTAGTTTACTGCCACATGACCCCTACAAGCCCAGCAAAAGCCACTGGTCCAGAGTGCCAAACTCACCTTTCAATGTAGCCTGACCGTCAGAGGGTGATCCATCTCCTCTGCTCTTCACTTCCTGTACGTTGCTAGGCGACAGGTGTACAACGACTACCGTGACCTGGTGACCCTGCTGGTGCATGGTCTGGAGTCCCTGCTGATGTCCCTTCTGATTGGCTTTCTGTACTACGGGGCGGGGCCTGACAAGCTGAACACGCAGGACACGGTGGCTCTGCTCTACATGATCGGGGCCCTCACGCCATTCGCTGTGGTGCTGGACGTCATCGCCAAGTGTGAGACAATGCGCGCACGCACGCACACACACACACACGCACGCGCACACACGCACGCGCACACACACACACACACACACACACACACACACACACGCACACACACGCATGCACGTGCACACAAACACACGCACACATACACACACACACACACGCACACACGCACGCACACACACACGCATGCACGCGCACACACACACACACACGCACGCACGCACACACACACACACACACACGCACGCACACACACGCACACACACACACGCACACACACACACGCACACGCACACGCACACGCACACGCACACATACATACACCACTGTCAAAAGTTTGGGGTCACTTTTTCCATTCCACTCCATACCAGCTGGGATCAGTTGCATTGCAGAATACCAGCTGGGATCAGTTGCATTATTTTTTAATCAGGGCAGCAGTTTTCAGATTACATTATGTGCTTACATAATTACAAAAGGGTTCTCGACTGTTGTAGAAAGAAATGGCTGATCTTTAATGCAATATCTACATTGCCCATTATCAACAACCATTCATCCAATGTTCCAAAGGCACATTCTGTTCACTAATCTGATATCATTTTAAAAGGCTAACTGAGAAAACATTGGAGAAAACCCTTTTGCAATTATGTACAGTTGTAAGCACATAATGTAATCTGAAAACTGCTGCCCTGATTAAAAAAACAATGTCTAAGTGACCTCAAACTTTTTACCGGTAGTGTACACACACACACACACACACACACACACACACACACACACCTCAGCATCTCAGATGACCCATCATATGACCAATATTGTTTAAACAAAACTATTATATTGGTATTGATTTGAGATGTATTTGTTGTATTTTAAGTAAGTAAGTTCCAGTTTGATGTTTCTATTCAGAACTGTTTCTATTCATGTGCTCGTCACCTCCAGCGTCTAATCCATGTGTACGACTCCTCGTTGGCAGGTCATTCTGAGCGAGCCATGCTCTACCATGAGCTAGAGGACGGCATGTACTCGGTCACCTCCTACTTCTTTGCTAAGGTACTGGCAAAGTATGCACTCTCTGTAGATCCTCTCAGCTGCATTTACAAACATGTGCGTTCCTTAAGGCATTTCCAGGGGCTCAGAAAACAACATTGAGCTAATGGTAATTAGGGTTTTAAAGTTTTAAAGGCGACATTTTGTAGAGCATTGCGCTAAAGTCTGGTTAATTTTAATTTCAAAGAATTTGCGTTGGTTTTGAACTCTTCAACAGGAAACCCTCTAGGAACAGATTAATAGGGTCTATAGGATGATAATCAGGCATATAGCACATCTACTTCATTAGCCAAATCAAGGCAGAGAAACGAATGCAATTACAGGGCTCAGATATATATTTCCCCACAGTTAACGTCACGATCAAAGAACATCAAGTGCACATTAAATATTTAATCTTTTTATCAAGTGAGGTCATATTCAGCCAAATTGAAAATTAAAGGGAGTAAAAGTTCTATGATAAATGTTTTTTTTTTTTTTCAAACGCTTGACCTTCTCTGATCAGTGTTAATTTGCAGTTCAAATAAATGAGCAGTAAATGTATTCTCCAAAAGATCGATTAAACATGCATTCACACTTGTGACCAATAGGGGGCAACATAGCTCCACAGATGAGTCTAGAAGAAATCCATTGCGGTGTGAACTTGCACTGTGCATACAAGTAGCCTACTTCATTCATTGACATTCAAAATTTGAATTAACACTAGAAATCCAACATTTTATTTGTTTGGATGACAGCTAAAATTAATATTCAATTAGGTTTAGAGACAACCCAATATTCTTGTAGACCAATTCCCTCCCTTTGATAGTAGGCCTTGATTGTTCTAACATCCGAGGAGGTTTGGTTTTATATTACAATCCAATAACATGTCCAGATTCCAGATTGGTGTTGAAAGTCAGCGTTTCCACCTCACCAGCGTTCCTCCATACCCGATTCTTTTTCTGGAGGACTTTTAGCTGGAAAGCTCTCTCTACACTTCTCATGTGTATATAGCATGTTGTCTAGGGCTACTGTAGGCTATCAGCTACAGCATTAATATACTGTAGGCCAATGTATAATAGCCTATATTATTATATGTACTTCAGATTGTCGGTGAGCTTCCGGAACACTGCGTTTTCACGTTGGTTTACGGTGTGCCCATCTACTGGTTGGCGGGCATGAACGAGGCGGTTGACCGCTTCTTCCTCAACTTCTTGCTGGTGTGGCTGATGGTCTACTGCAGTCGAGCCATGGCGCTGTTTGTGGCCGCGACCTTTCCCACTCTTCAGACCTCTGCATTCATGGGCAACGCGTTCTTCACCGTCTTCTACCTCACCGGTGGCTTCGTCATCAGTTTGGAGAACTTGTGGCTGGGTAAGTTCACTTGACCTGTTTGACACTCATCAATTCTCTGTTTTCTTAGGCCGCCTACCTCTATCGTGCCTCCCAGCAGACCAGTAGGCTACTGTAAACAAAAATGAAGACTAAAACGAGCTGTTGAAAAATATTTAGTTAGCTGAAATAATAATAAAAACTAAAGTTTTCAGTGACAGTGAACACTGCAAAACTAACTAAAACTAAATAGAAGTAAAGGTCAAATCAGCTTAGTTGTACTACCACACAGATCATTTCGCAAAACTTAAACTACTTTTGCTCTTCTAAAACATTTCAGTTTAGAAATCAGAAACCAAACTGAAAAATTATAATGTTGAGCCGTTTCCAATAAACTGTTTTTTTTTCTTGTTGTCTCGCAGTTGCTTCGTGGCTCTCGCACGCATCCTTTATGCGCTGGGGCTTCGATGGCATGTTGCAAGTGCAGTTTGAGGGCCTTCAGTTACCCGTTACAATCGGCAACTTCACCTTCAACGTGGACGGAATACACGTGAGTGCCGAAGGAGAGTGTGTTGAACGACAGCATAGAGAGACTATTCCCTTTTTGAAATGTGTAAGGTTTAGCTTAGAAGCTGATGAAGTGAATGTGAATGCTTTGATTTGGCCATCTATCTATCTATTTTGTGTTTTGTTGATCTTGTGTGAGATCATTTCCACTTAGAATGAAATACTCTAGTCTCTCATATTAAAGGCATTTTCAAAATAACGTATAAGTCGTAACGTATAAGATTTTGTTTCTTTTTTCGAACAGGTGGTGGAGGCAATGCATATGAACCAGTACCCTCTATACTCTTGCTACCTGGTCCTGATCGGAGTCTGCGTGGGCTTCATGATGCTCTACTATCTGGCACTCAGGTACATCAAGCAGAAGTCCAGTCAGGATTGGTGAGGAGGTTGGAGACGTCCGCGCCTCTTTGCCCTACCAAAGACTGCCGCTGGATGGCAGCAGAGTATTGCATTCTTTCCCCAAACAAAATGTATCTCTTACTTGTCCCTCTCTACTGGCGCTAGGCTGGCAAAGGATTAAAACACTATTTCTGGCCGATATCCATCGACAGCTTTTGTTCTTGTCCCATTTTCATCTTTTTTTTTATATGGCTTAATCTTTTTGTATATTGTAAGATTATTAGGCTTGACAATGCACGGACCAGTGGTGGGTCTGAGTAAAGGATGCCAGGGTCAGTAAGTCACTCTAAGAGTGCTTGTATTATACAAATTGGAGATTATGTAAGTTTTGCACTGGTGCAAACGTCTGATAGCTTAACATGTTGCATATGTATTGAAATGATTAAAATGATGCAAACCTTAACCAATTAAAATATTTACATATTGTTCTGCACAAGTGCCACTCGTATTTCCGTTCCATGCCGAGTATCCACACTGAATCTCTCTCTCACACACATACACACACACACACACAAACACAGTTAGACAAACAAAATTAAATGTCATTTGTTTATTACCATAAATACCTCTGTACATCATCTTCAAAATCATCAACTTCCTGGGACAAGGCTAACAAGTCTAACAGAATCACATTTATACACATAATTTATACTTGTGCATACACATATAAAAAAAAAAAAAGAAGTCCGTCAACATATTGGGAACGTCGCAGAGTCGGACGGTGGACAGATTCGGCGGCCTCAGTCGTCCCCGCGGAGTCGGACGGTGGATCGATTCGGCGGCCTCAGTCGTCCCCACTCTCGATTTGGCCCTTCGTTTTCTCCCTCAGCTTGTTGGCGTAGAACTTAAACGATTCCTGCAGACCACAGAGAAAGAGCTGGGTGAGGAAACTACAGTAAAACACCGTGTTGGGTTTAAAACGCTGTGAGTGTGTGTGTATACCGAGTTGGGTTCAAAACGCTGTGAGTGCGTGTGTATACCGAGTTGGGTTTAAAACGCTGTGAGTGTGTGCAGGCCATTGTGTATGCAGAGTTGGATTTAAAACGTTGTGAGTTTAAAATAAATAAATAAATACAACTCTAAACCGTGAGTGTGTGTGCGGACCATTGTGTGTATGCCGAGTTGGATTTAAAAAACGTTGTGAGTTTAAAATAAATAAATAAATAAAACTCTAAACCATGAGTGTGTGTGTGGGCCATTGTGTATGCTGAGTTGCGTTTAAAAAATGTTGAGAGTTTCAAAAAAAATAAAATAATAAAAAAATAAAACGTTGTGAGTTGGCCATTGTGTATACGGAGTTGGGTTTAAAAGGAGCCTGACTAATTGAGTAGGCAGAATGAATGGGTACTGCAGGGCTCGCGTTTTGCTTTTGGGACGCGTGGAGCCCAATAGCCACCAGTCCACAGTGAGTCGGTGAAACAATCGCGCCCAAATAAACTTCCTTCTCAAAACTCAGAGCCCAGACGCTTGCCAAATGTCTTGATTTTTCATCTCCCAAACCAGATTAACTTGTGCATACACACACACACACACAGATTTACACTTCCCTTTCTCCCCCAAGTCCAGCTAATTAAACGAGCCTTTTGTCTCTTTTCTGATTTTACCCCCACCCACCACCCACCACCCCTTTCCCTGTTTTGGAAGGTGAGTGCCTGCAGGAGATTACCGTTGCTCCGACATTGTATATTCCCCTATTAACGCTGTAATTAAAGTCGATAAATAGCCGCAGTCGTGTCGGGGAGCCGGGGAACGGCCGGCGCCGCGCCTCAAATCTCCCCCTTATCTCCACTCTCAGGAGGCACTTTGTACTGCCGTATTAACAGAGCCGCGCACCGCCGCGCAGCGAGACGAACGAGGGATGGAGGGAGGGAGGGAGGGAACGAGAGAGCGCGGGTTTGGAGACGGAGGGAAGGGGGGAGCGGGGTGTCGTTACCTGAAATCGCTCGGTTGAAAACTTTCACAAAAGGTGAAATGGGAGCTTGGTAGAAAGCTTGTGAGGGAGGGTGTGTGTGTGTGTGTGTGTGTGTGTGTGTGTGTGTGTGTGTGCGTGTGTGTGCGTGTGTATGTGTGTGCGTGTGTATTTGAAGAGAGAGAGAGAGAGAGAGGAAGGGAGGTATTGATGTTTGAAAGCCACATCTCTTTTGCTGTCAGGGTTATGAAACATGTTTGGGGGTCTACTCTGACAGGTATTGAATTATGCAGACGAGTGAAATCTCTGGGGGGGGGGTGTTGCAGGCGATGGTGGTGGGCA
>NC_055972.1:7059641-7069641 GCF_018492685.1 Alosa sapidissima | reverse complement strand
CTGGGCGCTATAGCCCGCCGCTAGTGCTAGGCCCAAGCCCCCCCCCCCCCCCTGCATTTTTAATCAGATGGCTAATAACGGAGCTAGCCGCCGCTAGCGCACTCCTGTGCATTTTTAATTCGGCAGGATAATAGAGATTTATCCACAGGCCAGTGAGCTGCTGGTACCGCACAGGAGAGCTGGGCAGCGCTGACTACAAGATGGCAACGCTTCAGCGCATTCTCATGCTTCAGTGTGTTCACTCCACACATCAACACCACTCAACAACGCAATAATCTCAAGAGTCCTTCCAGGTCAGATGAGAAGAAAAAAAATATCTACATCAACACTATACTCTAAACTGTTCAAGAAGTCATCTAACAATAGAAATATGATGGCCCATGTACATGAATGTATATGTACAAAGTGTACGTGATTTTTTAAACTGGTATTATGTATGTGTACCATCTGTGTGGCTGTTTAAATGTGTGTTTTTACGTTTGTATCTATTTGATGACTGGGGAGAGCATACGTACGTACACACGGGTCAAGGGTGAGAGTGGAGATGAGTTTTTCTATTCTTTAGGTTGGGATTGTGCTACTTTTGCATTCCCTCACAGTCACATTGCAAGGGAACGCAAACCCATTGCGAGGAATGCATACCGTAAGTATTGTGAGGGAATGCAAAAGTATTGCGATGAACACGTAAGTATTGTGAGGGAATGCAAAAGTATTGCGATGAACACGTAAGTATCGTGAGGGAATGCATACCGTAAGTATTGTGAAGATGCAAAAGGAGCTAAAAATAAAATAAATCACCACCCTGATCTTTCAGGGGCTGTGTACTGTATATGACTAGCGAGGGCAGGGTAGATCAAGGCCTTACCATAACTCTTCATCAGGTATGAGTACAGGGTCTCTTTGTCTGTAAAGTCTGGAATCATCTCTGCAAGTGCCGTAATTTTTTTCACCTTCAACACACAAACACACACACACAAATCAGAAGAGAAGGCATACAAAACAAGCATATAAAATACACACACACATAAATGAGAAAAGATAGGGGTTTCTTAAATCACACACAGTGCATTCTTCACAGTCTTGCTATAACTAATAAGAACGTAAAGGGGACTTTACTTCTCCAGGCTGTTGGGACGTCCTGGCAACGTATGACAACAGGAAGTCCTTCTGCTCGGCAATGGCATTACAGCGCTACAGCAAGAGAGATGGGACAAAATTAAGACAAAAGAAAAAGAAGCTGATCGTGCACTTGGACAATCAGTAGAATGAATGCTAAGTGCTCTGGCTCTACTGAGAATCAGTCATCCATTTAGAACCCAGCCCAGCGTTTGGATGCTCTCCATACACCTGAACTTAATGGGTCTGTGTGTGTGTGTGTGTGTGTGTGTGTGAGTGAAAGAGAGAGTGAGTGTTAATTGTTTGAATCCATCTGCCAGTGTGTACGCGCCCGGCGTGTTTCCATGTTTCGTGCACTGCAGCAGAGGGTTAATTGTGCAGTTAATTAGGAGTCAGACAGATAACTACTTATTTCTTTAGCAGAATTAAAATGTGCTGCGCCCGCTCTCTTTCAAGTGTAATTATCTACACTTAGGCGCGTGAAAGGGGCAGATTTCAATCCTCTCACCAGCTTCTCTGCCGGCCGCGCGTGTCATTTCCTCTCCCCGCCGCACGTGTCATTTCCTCTGGCTCTCCCATTACCCAAAGACACACGCTATACATGCTTACTACGCAGGAAGCTGGTGGTGGAGGGTGACGACGATAGCTTCTAAAGACCACTCCAGTCCACAGCATGCTCACCTGAGTTAGAGGCTCACATTCAACCAATCAGCAGTCAGACTGAGGAGTTATATGTTCAGCTTATTTAATTCATTTATTCTCTTACAGTTATGGTTTATTTTATTTATCAAGATAAAATTCATCAGTATCATATTTAATAGTGTTATTGATATTGTTATAGATAGATAGATAGATACTTTATTGATCCCCAGGGGAAATTTATGCTTAATGTAGGCTTTTTAATTTTATCTACTGTTATGTTCATATTCTGTAATTAGCTTTGGACATAACCATAGAGGTTGAGAAGTATTCAAGGAAGACATTCATAGTTCCTGCATGTATCAGTGGACTTGTGTGTAAGCATGGGCAACTGTGCCATGTGGTCCACTGTTTGTGTGTGTTCTTCCTCCGTTTGTTTATGCTGCCTTTTTAAAAACCTGCCATACTTGTCTCTTGACCTGCTGTTCTGGGTTCAGTTGTAGTAAGACCTCATTACTAACCATTCGTGAAGGAGCTGTGTGTGTGTGTGTGTGTGTGTGTGTGTATGTGTGTGTTTTAGTGTGTGTATGTGTTTTAGTGTGTGTGTGTGCGTGTTCTTGTCCTCCAACTGACCACCTCTGTCTTGGGAAGCTTTTAACAACCTGCTGTGCTTATGTATCTGTGTACCTGTGTTTGCGAGTGTGCATATGTGTGTGTGTGTGCATATGTGTGCATATACTGTATATGTGTGTGTGTGTGTGTGTGTGTGTGTGTGTGTGTGTGCACATTTTAAAACTACAACACCTCCACCACAAACACTGCAATTAAAGCTGCTCAACCAAGATACACACTCCCCCCCCCCCCCCCCCCCCCCCCTCGTCCATGTTCTACCCACAATGCCTCAGTTGAATCAGTCCCCAGACATACGCCTTCTGCCTTTGTCTGGTTAAAAGTGTCATGTAAGCCTTCGCTACATACTCCAGCAGACTTGGATTTGTCCTGGTGGAGCCCGGCCTCCCAGGGATTTAGCTTCCAGCTGGTTTCACGTGGTCTTATTTCAGCCATTAAGACAGCCGGTTTTACAGCCGGTTTATGGGGACAGTTGCCTTCAGGAATTTATGACGGAATATCAGTGTGATGCTTAAGACATTTGGTTATAAACTGGATGTAGCTGACTGGAGTGAGAAGCAAGGAAGAGCCCACATATAGAACCTTTCAACAATAACAACAAAAACAATGCTTAAACGTTCTATTTGGTTCCCAATCTACTTCCTCTGCATTAAGATAACATATGGAATGTTATAACGGAAGCCTTGTGGGGCCAACTATGATGCTGATAATGGAACTCTCTTGAAAGGGTCTATAAAATGCATTCATCAAGCACTACAACACAACCGGGTCTCTGGTCTTCACTATACCGCAATTATACAGTCAATGATGTGGTGAGCTGTGTGTGTGTGTGTGTGTGTGGGTGTGTTTGAGAGAGAGCGAGCGAGTTTCTCACCGCTAACATGAACTTGGCCTCCTCATTGAGCCCAGAGTCCAGATACTGCAGGAACAGGTCTGTGGCTGCCCGGTACGAAGCAAAGTGATTGGCCAGCCTCTCTGCCATCGCGGCCACTGAGTGGAGAGAGACATCCATCAATCATTCAGTTAATATGGCAACCAAGACATGATTTCATTGGGGCACACCACATCAACTGCAACACTTCTGCAACACCACATCTACAACAAGTATGGGTCATAATATTCTCATAATATACTGTGTGTGTGTGTGTGTGTGTGTGTGTGTGTGTGTGTGTGTGTGTGTGTGTGTGTGTGTGTGTGTGAGAGTCTGTCTTACATTTGTCCAGTGCCTGATCGTTCTTCTGCTCCAGGACCTTTCGGAAGACAAAGGAGATGCTGATGGCGCGGTTAGTGTCCCCTCCCTGGGTGTACACGTTCTCCAGGGTCTCCACTGCACTCTCGATGTCCCCGCTGAGAGAAGAGAACACGAGATGCACAACACATCAGTCACCAGCTCCACACTACAGAGATGCACACTACACTAGTCACCAGCTCCACACTACACAGATGCACACTACACTAGTCACCAGCTCCACACTACACAGATGCACACTACACTAGTCACCAGCTCCACACTACAGAGATGCACACTACACTAGTCACCAGCTCCACAGTACAGAGATGCACACTACACTAGTCACCAGCTCCACACTACAGAGATGCACACTACACTAGTCACCAGCTCCACAGTACAGAGATGCACACTACACTAGTCACCAGCTCCACACTACAGAGATGCACACTACACTAGTCACCAGCTCCACACTACAGAGATGCACACTACACTAGACAGAGATGCACACTACACTAGTCACCAGCTCCACACTACAGAGATGCACACTACACTACACAGATGCACACTACACTAGTCACCAGCTCCACACTACACTAGTCACCAGCTCCACACTACAGAGATGCACACTACACTAGTCACCAGCTCCACACTACACAGATGCACACTACACTAGTCACCAGCTCCACACTACAGAGATGCACACTACACTAGTCACCAGCTCCACACTACAGAGATGCACACTACACTAGTCACCAGCTCCACACTACAGAGATGCACACTACACTAGTCACCAGCTCCACACTACAGAGATGCACACTACACTAGTCACCAGCTCCACACTACACAGATGCACACTACACTAGTCACCAGCTCCACACTACACAGATGCACACTACACTAGTCACCAGCTCCACACTACACAGATGCACACTACACTAGTCACCAGCTCCACACTACAGAGATGCACACTACACTAGTCACCAGCTCCACACTACACAGATGCACACTACACTAGTCACCAGCTCCACCACCATCAGTTTGTTGAACCTGTTCCTGTCCTCAACTGTTGCTAGGTTACCACCCCAACATACAACAGCATAAAAAAGAACACTTGCCAGAATCCCAGATGGTAAAACATGTTTAAAAAAGGCCTGGCCATTTCAAACAGTCCCAGTTTCCTAAGGAAAAACCGTCTAGTCTGGGCCATCCTGAAGATAACTGCTGTTCTCCGTCCAGTCTAGTTTATTGTCTAGATGGACACCAAGGTATTTATATACTGGATGACCTCTAATAAGTATAGGGATTACCTCATTTTTTTCCCCTTTTAAAATCAAATATTAGCTCCTTAGTCTTGTCTACATTTAAAATGAGATGGGCACCATCACTATCTCTGCACACTAGCTCCCCTTTCACTTGTTTACGTTTCTACGGCAATACTTTTGTTTATCCAGCACCTGTTTACGGATCAGAAGACAACAAATGAGTCTCCACAGTGTTGCCATGTACCGGTACATTTAAAAAAGCAAAAAAAAAAGACTTGATGTATTTGTAAGCCAATTCCTTGTTCACATCTTGTTGATCAGATGGAGAGTTCATTACGGCTGAAGAGGCCGGTGGGTGACCACTCAGCACGGAGAGCTTTATGTGCCAAACGTACAGTACCATGGACTGAAACATAAGGTTGTGGGTGACCACTCAGCACGGTGAGCTTTATGTGCCAAACGTACAGTACCATGGACTGAAACATAAGGTTGTGGGTGACCACTCAGCACGGAGAGCTTTATGTGCCAAACGTACAGCACCATGGACTGAAACATAAGGTTGTGGGTGAAAGGCAGAGTGACTGGGTGTGTTAGTCAACACTTGCAGTACATCTCCAGGGCAACACGGAACTTGGACAGAGACAGAGTTAACAGAGGACCCAGGTAGTGGAGAAACACACACACACACACACACACACACACATTTCTTTAGTGTTCTTTTCTTCAATGTGTTTCGCTTTCTTTCTTTTTTGTTCGCTCTACACAACCTCACTAGACATGTCAGACCCTTTCTCTTTCTCCCTCACACACACACACACACACACACACACACACAGAGCTTCATCAGGCCACATTAATATTCCTCTCTGGTTGGGAGAGTGGTGAGTTCTAACACGCAGCACAACGCGTCCCTTCCATGCCGTTGCTATGCAGCTTTCCTGCAAGGAAGGGACAGGAGATGTGAAAAGCACCTCATGCTCCGCTGGGCAATGCTCTGTTTGTTTGTGTGTGTGTGTGTGTGTGTGTGTGTGTGTGTGTGTGTGTGTGTGCGCGCGCGAGTGAAGCAAAGAATGTTTCTGTATGAGAGACTTTGTGTGTGTGTGTGTGTGTGTGTGTGTGTGTGTGTGTGTGTGCGCCTGTCACGTTGAACTCTGACCCCCCCCCAGGGCACCCCCTAAGCGTGTGTGACACATGCGTTGCTGCGCGGCTGAGCCGAGCTGACTGGCTAAGAGGCCAGGCGGGGAGAACGTTCCGGAAAAGAGGCACCCGCATTAATGGGGCACCACTGCCCCCCCCCTCCCACACCGTCCAACAAGCACACGCACAAACACACTCTCACACGCACACACACACCGGACCCCAAACATCCACCACACCACCTACTTCACTTCAATAATTCAGAATAACAGTCATGGCGATCACAGCAGCTTTGGAGGTGGAATATATATGTGGGTTATATGGTAGAGAGAGAGGGAGGGAGGGAGAGAGAGAGAGAGGGAGGGGGAGAGAGAGAGAGAGAGAGAGAGAGAGAGAGAGAGAGAGAGAGAGGGAGAGAGAGAGAGAGAGGAAGAGAGAGAGAGTGTGTGAGAGAGAAGCCAAGGGCGAGAATGTGGAAGTTGTTTAAAAGGCGAGCAGGGATTTTTTAAGGACATGACTTATTGATGGCGACAGAACAGTGTTCCGCGGTGGCTTTTAAAAAAACACAGCGAGGCGAAAGGCACTGGAGGAGTCGGCGGCGGTTAATCCCCCCAGACGCAGACGGGACGCCGCGCAGGAACCCGCCAGCAGAGGAGGGAGCGAGAGGAGGGTGCCCGCTCCCAAAGAACACTCCGGAAGGAGAAGGATGACACACGCACACACGGACACACCACACGCACACACACACACGGCTAACAGTAAAAAGCCTGATCAGTCAGACAGCACTGCTGTTAAGAGTGGAGTTTCAACACGACTTCTACACCTGTCTGACGCTAATGACCATCACACTCACAGCTATTCTGGGACGTGTGTGTGTGTGTGTGTGTGTGTGTAAGAGAGAGAGTGGTATGAATATGAAAATCTGTGTGCAAGTCTCTCTGTATGGTATCTATGAGGGAGCGTGTGTGTGTGTGTGTGTGTGTGTGTGGGTACGAGAATCTGTGTGCAAGTAATGTGTGTGTGTGGTGTATGCATTATGGTGTGTGTGTGCTTGTGTGTGAGTGTAAGTGGGATCTGTTCATGAGAGGGTACATGCATATTTCTGCATGTGTGTGGTGTGTGTGTGTGTCTGAAAGACGGGGGTTTGATGGACAGGACGGGCCGCCTCCATAATGGCTAACTGCTACCTAATCACCATCCTGCACCCATTACATGGGCATCACCATTATGTCTGGTTATTCACATGCTTCTTTATGACATTACCTCTGAATATTCTCAGCCTGTCTTAGGTCAGGACTTCCAGGCTCACAGATATCGAATGGCAGCCGCAGCAAACCTAATTGGCAACCTCGCTGCCACTGGCCTCCGTGAGAGAAACTACCACAGAAACACACACATCTGTAGAGGTCTGGACTGTGTGACCAGTCAATATCGTTTTTCCTACCGGTTTGACATTTAAACTCCCGTTAAAAGACTGGCGGCGCTCGAAACTTTCCTGCCAGTACTGGTTTATGACGTCAGCCACTATCTCCATAGTGACCTTATCATCGCCTGGAAGAAAACGTATTTCAGCGGAAGCGAGTTCCTTTGAATGTGTGGTGAAATGTGGCCCAGTAACAAGACAGAAACCATGGGAGACAAAATATGTATGACTGGATGTGTTTGCTAAGAGTGTATCGGATCGCCCCCTATTACCACCAGCCCGTGCTTCCACCCGCACCACGTGTGTGTCACTTACTATTCATTTCTATACAAAGCAAGACGGCGGATTCCTAAAGGAACGCAAGCACCCACACCATAAGTGTATCTATATTAGCTATGTACCAAAAATCGGATATTTCAGGCAGTAAAAGCCCCGGTAAGAACCAAAGCAGACTTTGTTCAAATCAACACACCTATGGCTACTGAAAAATGTAAGGTTCATTTATCAAATGTTATTTTGAAGTATTAAAATACATCATTGTTTTAGAATTTTCGGACGAAATGGGTGATAAATTACGATATAGATGTTTGCATATGTACACATATGATGTCAATTAACATGTGTGTGTGTGTGTGTTACTCACTTCTTAATGTGTGCCAGTGCTGTGTTGTTGATGAACACCATGGCGCTAAGGTTCAGGGTAGCACCGATCGATTTCACCTTCTCTTCCACTTCCTGGATGCCCTGCAAGTCGCCATGGCTACCCATGGCCTGGACCAATCGGGTGATGGCCAGTTGGCTGGGTACCTGGTCTGCCTGTAGCATGCTCTGCATTATGTCCTTGGCATCTACAGAGAAAGAGTGAGTGAAGGAATGAGAGAGAGAAAGAGCAGAAAAATAAAGACGTATGTGTATATACACACACACACACACACACACACACACACACACACACACACTCACACACACTAACCTTTGACCTGGTCCCTCTTGGCATGCGTTATGAGAAGTAGACTGCTGGCCATGTCGCTCAGCTTGAATTCTGGGATGCGGGACATGGCACTGTAGAGGAGAGAGAGAGTGAAGACATGAGCAAGGAGAGAGAGGAGAGAGAAGGAGAGAGAGAGGAGAGAGAGAGAAGGAGAGAGAGGAGAGAGGAGAGAGAGAAGAAGAGAGAGGAAGGAGAGAGAGGAGAGAGAGAGAGAGAGAGAGAGAGGAGAGCAGTGCAGAGAAGGGGAAGAGAGAGGAGAGAGAGAGAGAGAGAGGAGAGCAGTGCAGAGATGGGGAAGAGAGAGGAGAGAGAGAGAGAGAGAGAAAGAGAGAGAGAGGAGAGCAGTGCAGAGATGGGGAAGAGAGAGGAGAGAGAGAGAGAGGAGAGCAGTGCAGAGATGGGGAAGAGAGAGAGAGGAGAGAGAGAGGAGAGCAGTGCAGAGATGGGGAAGAGAGAGGAAAGGGAGAAAGAGAGAGGGGGATACAGAGAAGAGAAAGAGAAGGAAAAACGACAGCTAAGACGAAAAACGAATACGAATGAGGGGTGATGAAATGAGAGAATTAGGACACTGATGATGTATGTGTGTGTGTGTATTATTCTCTGTGATGAAATGAGAGAATTAGGACACTGATGATGTATGTATGTGTGTGTGTGTGTATTATTCTCTGTGATGAAATGAGAGAATTAGGACACTGATGATGTATGTATGTGTGTGTGTGTGTATTATTCTCTGTGATGAAATGAGAGAATTAGGACACTGATGATGCATGCATGCATGTATGTATGTATGTATGTATGTATGTATGTATGTATGTGTGTGTGTGTGTGTGTGTGTGTGTGTGTGTGTGTGTGTGTGTGTGTGTGTGTGTGTGTGTGTGTGTGTGTGTGTGTGTGTGTGTGCAATATGTATGTATGTGCAATATGTAGATATGATATACGTATGTGTAATATGTATGGCATATACGTATGTGTAATATGTATGTATGTGTAATATGTATTTATGGCATATACTGTACATATGTGTAATATGTATGCATGTGTAATATGTATGTATGATATACGTATGAGTAATGTGTACAGTATGTATGGCATATACGTATGTGTAATATGTATGTATGTGTAATATGTATGGTCCGGTACTCCACACAGAGATGCATCTGAAGGACAGGGGACTGAGGCTTGAGGGGCCAATGGCTACACATGGAGTTGTGCATCTGTGGCTGTGTGGTGTGTGCGTGTGTGTGAGAGTGGGTGTGTGAGTGAGAGATAGACCGACAGACAGAATGAGGGGGGGGGGGGGGGGGAGAGAGAGAGAGAGTGTGTGTGTGTGTGTGTGTGTGTGAGAGAGAGTGTGTGTGTGTGTGTGTGGGATGGTGGGATGGTGAGATCCAGAAATCTCTGCACTTCTGCCAGGTTTCACCCAGCCCACTTTTTTTGTCTTCCACTAAAACCTCAATCAAACTCCCTCACAACACACACACACTCACACAGTCTTTTATTACGCTCTGTGGATGGATTAATCTGGTCGCCCAATTGAGCATCAGCGGCTGTTCCTTATCGCTACGGCGACA